>NC_140735.1:2705000-2937500 GCF_050655825.1 Lonchura striata | reverse complement strand
CACCACCGTTCCCCACACACCTTACAGATATAGCATACAAAAGGATAGCAATTACAATTTTGATTTTTACACTTTACTCTAGCACTTGAATTACTAATTAGTCCACTATCTAAGTAATATAAGTCTGATGTGTATTCAATCTGATAAGAGTCCATTAGTTTCTCTGTAACTTCAATTTCAGGTTCCCGGGAGGACTGGTTACTTGCCACACAGTGTTGTTAACTGGTCCTTTTACTCGACTGGCATGTGTCCATCCTCTTTCTGCAGTCTGAATTGCAGTTTCTGTAGTGAGTAACACAAGATAAGGACCTTCCCATTGTGGGGTTAGTGTAGATTCTTTCCAGGATTTTATTAACACATAGTCTCCTGGGTGTATTTTATGTATTTTAAATCTAAAGGGGGTCTTTGCGTAATTATTTCTTTTTCCCAAAGTTCATTGTGGCGTTTCATTAAGGCAATAATATATGAGGTTATTTTATAGTCCTTCAACCGGGGGTGGTCTCGGGGTTCCTCCAAATCATATGGCATCCCGTATAGCATTTCAAAAGAGGAAATCCCAACATCTGCTCTGGGTCTTGTTCTTATGTACAATAGGGCTAAAGGGAGACACTTGACCCATGTCAATTTTGTTTCTATTATTAATTTGGTTAATTGCTTTTTTAGTTCCCCATTCATTCTTTCCACTCTTCCCGAACTTTGGGGATGCCATGGGGTATGGTATTCCCACTTAATTCCCAGGGCATGTGAGATATCCTCAGTTATTTTGGACACAAAGTGGGGTCCCCTATCAGAATCTATTGTTTCTACTATCCCATATCTAGGGATTATTTCTTCTAATAATATTCTGACCACTGTCTGAGCAGTAGTCCGAGTAGTGGGGTAAGCTTCTACAAAATGGGTGAGATGATCTACTATTACTAACAAATACTACCCACTTTAGGCAATTCAGTGAAGTCTATTTGTATTTTGGCAAAAGGCCTGTGAGCTAATTCCCTTCCTCCCATTCAAATGCAAAATAATCCCTACTTTTCTCATCCAGGGGGCATGCCCAAAAGGCATCCTTTAGATCAATAACACTATACCATCGATTTTCAGGTCCCAGACAGCTTAACAAAGTATATGGATTTGCAACTACTGGAAACCGGGCCAAAGTCCTCTTATTTATTTCTCTTAAATCGTGCACCAATCTGTAGGACCCATCTGACTTTTTTACAGGCAGGATGGGAGTATTGAAGGGAGACATACAGGGCTCTAAAAGCCCTTTTTCCAATAACCTATCTATTTCAGGTTTTAGTCCTAATTTTCCCTCCCTAGGGATAGGGTATTGTTTTATTCTTACGGGTTTGCCAGGATCACTTATTTCCACTGAGAAAGGCTTAATCTGCAATTTCCCCACTGTTTCTGGGGTATACCACACCTCAGGATTAATTTTCTTTTCATCCTCCACCCTTAAAGGGCAGAGCTTTATCTGTAATTCTTTATTTATAACTTCTAAATTAATACCCAATTCTATTATCAGATCTCTCCCTAATAAATTGTAATCTGCTTCAGGTACCAGTAGTAAAGAACTTATACCAAATTTGGAATCAGTTTCTACCATCACATCCTTGATAACAGATACCTCAAAGGGCTCTCCTTTTGCCCCAATTACATGTACAGTGTCAGATGACTTTTTACATCCAAGCGGCAAGGCTTGCACCGTGGATCTTTCAGCCCCGGTATCCACTAAAAATTCCATCTCTTGTTGTTGGGGTCCCACTTTAAGCTTTACCGAGGGCTCCTTATGATGTTTCTTCCCCAACAAATAGAGCCCTTGACACCCCTAATCTTCCTTAAAGGCCTTCTCATCCGCTATCCGTTGTCTGCATCCCCTCTTCATATGTCCCTTCTTTCCACAGTAGAAGCAGACAATTTCACGACTTCTTCCTTTTCCTTCCCTAGAAATATAACTCTGCTCCCGATTCTCCCTTTGTTCTACATTCCTTGCACGGGAATTAGGGTTAGGCCCTTCCCGCACAACTGCAGCCATAATCCTCCTCCCTTCTCACAAAAACCTTCTGCGCTTCCCTCAAGAGCTCCTCTAATCCTCTAGTCTGCCGTGAACAAAATCCTTAGTATTGACTGTAACTCCTCCCATGTGTACACATTGGGCCCCAAAAATTGGTCCAACCGTTCTGCCACTCCTAGAGGATCGTCCAACAAATGTCCCATTTCCTTCTTAAAGTCCCTCACTTGCCCAGAGTCTAAAGGCACAGTTACATAGGCAACCCCTGCTATTTGGGGTGGCTGACCTTCCTGTCCCGCTTGGGGATTTGGGATCATACCAATGCTTTGTTCTCTTAGGGGAAACATCCCCAATTCCTGTTCCTTTTTCCTAGTCTGACTTCTAGTTACCCTACGATTGTTTTCCCTTGTTCCTCCACTCTCTGCCTCATCATCAGAGTCTGAAGGAGCCGTGGGGACCCTGGGGCCAACCGGGTCCGCAGGCAGCTGGGGATATATATTTTGACTAGCAGGGGGTGGGAGTGGAGGAATATATGGAGGAGGAACGTAGGGGGGCATATTATCTTCCTCCTTGTTTTTCTTGTTCTTTTCCCTGGCTGATAAAGCAAATAGTTTTGTCCTTGTCTCCCCAACTGTCCACAGGGAAGCATATTCGCTCTCTTCTGAATCAAAGGCTTCCTTTGAGTTAACATATATATTTAGAGCCTGACAAATCCAATCCTCAAAGGATCCGAATACCAGCCAATACAAATGGTCTCCCCTAATTTGTTTCCCCCCCGCACACTTCCATACAATAATGTATCATTTTAACTTTGTCTTTCCCTTTTCTAGATGGGAAAGCATCCCAATTAATTATCATCAAACCCAAGGGGCTATCCCTGGGAATCTGGGGAAGCTTAGCATGGGTCCCCTCTCCCATGGGACCAGAGGGCTTGCTTTTCCTCTGTCCCATCTTCCGGAGTGCACTCAATTTCTCACACACGTGCTCCCCTGGTTCGTGGCCCAGCCCCTCACGGGGAATGGAAAACGCACTAATACAGAGTCCGCACTCACTTGGTCTCCACGAGACCTCTCACACACAGCACTCCGGGAAAACCACCCCAAACCGAGCGGGAAACCGGCCTATACTCACGCGTCCTGCATCTTCGCTTGGTTCTTCGTGCACAAAGTTTACAGGGGTAACCGGTTCTCCTTTGCCCGTTACTCAATTTAGGTTCGTTGGTGGAGAGTGATCAGAAAGCCTGGGGCAGCCGGGCCGCCATAAGGGCGGGGCGCCTCCCGATCGTCCCGTAGCGACTGATCTACTTCTCCATCCGAGTCACGGCACCAAATTGTTATAAATTGTGACACGACAATTTGAAGTGTCTTAATTCAATAAAGCAATTTTATTTAAAATAGCAAGCGAGTAAGGCAGGCAAAGCACAGCGCTGGGCGGCCGGGGAGTCTCCTGCTCCACCAACGGCGCGCAAAAATGTTCTGTCCCAACCTTCCTTTTATCCCCCCCCTTCTCTTTGCAGGCGTGACTCTCCAGATGTAGTCTGAGTCTGGTCGTTGTGATAGCTTCTAAGTCTCTTCTTTTGAGATACAGCAAGCAGACCAGATACACACACCCAGGACTTTAATCTCAACCTCCTTATCACCTTGTAAGCAAATAAGCATTTCAAAGACACACCAGTACATTCTTATGCAAACCAAGGTAAGCAAGCATACCACAGTGAACAAATGATCTTCTACTTATCTCACAGCACAAATTCCAGCTCGGAGGAGGCTTCCCCAGAGAGGGCTCCAGCTCCTGTCTCAGCCCGAGTGTCCCTGCAGAGGAACAGGGCATCTTTCAGGCACTTCCACAAGCTCAGGGTTCCCATTTCATGGTGAATCTGGGATGCCAGGAGAGAACGCCGGGGCATGGCCGGCCCGGGGCGCTCGGGCGGCGCTCGGGGCCGCTCCTGGCCCGGGCCGAGCGCTGACAGCCGTGTCCCGCCCGCAGGGAAGGCGCAGGAGGCCTGGCAGGAGCGTCCCCGGAGGGGTTCGCTGCTGGGCAGCGGCGGCTGCGGCGGCGGCTGCGCGGCCATGCGGCTCTTGGACGGCGCCCGGGGAGCGGCGGGGCCGGCAGTGGGCACGGAGGAGGGGAAGGAGGAGGAGGAGGAGGGAGAGAAGGAGAAGGAGGAGAAGGCTGGGGCTGTGCGGGGCAGGCGGCGAGCTCAGCCCGCTGCTGCCGTCGGCTCGCGGGTGGCCATCAAAAGGGTGCCAGGGAACCGCGTCTGGCACTGGGGCGAGCTGGTGATGAGCGGGGCCAGCGGCAGAAGCCGGGCCGTGCCGGGCGGGGGTGAGCCGGGGCCCGGCAGGGTGGGAGCTGCCAGGACGCCTGGAGGGAGAGCGGGCGTGGGGCCAGCGCAGGGCGCAGAGCATCCCGGGCTGGCTGAGGGGTTCCCGACCCCCGGCACGGCATCAGCCCCACTGACGGCATCGTGCTCCTCCCGCAGCCCCACGGCACCAGCGCAGCCCTGGAGATCGCGCTGCTGGACAAGGTCTCCTCTGGCTGTGCTGGTGTCATTCAGCTCCAGGAGTGGCTTCAGCTCCCCGACAGCTTTGTGCTGGTGCTGGAGCATCCGGAGCGGTGCCAGGACCTGTCGGGTTTCCTGGCGGAGCGGGGGTTCCTGCCGGAGGAGGAGGCGCGGGGGCTGCTCCGCCAGGTGCTGGAGGCTGCAGCATCCCCCTGATGAACTCTGTCTGTGTTCCACAGGAACCCTGTCCTACAGCCCACCAGAGTGGATCCACCAGCAACGCTACCACGGTGAGGCAGCGACGATCTGCTCCCTGGACCTCCTGCTGCACCACCTGGTCATGGGGAAGCACCCATTCAGGAGGGGCCAGGAGATATCTGGGGGCAGATCTTGTTCCCAGGATGGCTCTCTCAAGGTGGATCCTCATCTCTGGGCAGAGGGGCAAAGCCAGTGCTGGGAGACAGCAGCAGCTCATGGGCGTCCTGCTCTGGCAGTTGCTGAGGAGGTGGCACATGTCCTGCTCTCCTGCTCTCCTCCAAACAGAGAATCCATGGGGAAGTTTAGGCCCAGCTCTGGGCACACCCAGCATGGCCTGGGAGTAGGGGGGCAACTTCTCCATCTGACTGGTGATTGCTGGTTTCCCTCCCCAGAGTGCCTGGATGTCATTAAGAGGGGTTTGTCCATGCAGCCCTTGAACAGGCCATCTATAGAAGAGCTTTTCCGTGATCCTTGGGTGCAGGGTGTTCCTCTGCCCTAGAAGGTGGGAGAGATCCATGTGCACAGTTGGATCCAGGAGCCAGGCAGGTAACAGCTCCATACATCTCTTGTCACTCAGTGGCAAAGCCAACCAGACAGGTTTTGTCCTGCCTGTAGCTCTGAGCAGGGGTCAGCAGAAGGGAACACAGCTCATGGGCTGGAGCTGAGCTGGAGACCTGGTGTGGCAAGCACTGGGGGCCACCATCCCCCTGGTTTTGCTTGCCATGGTTCATGGATGGCTGTGGCCCTGGGCAGAGCCATGACAGCCTGGTCTGGCCCAGGGAAGGAGAAAAAGCCCCTGGAGAAGCTGTCCCAGGTGGGGCTGCTCCTGCTGGGGACAGTGAAGATGATGTCAAGGATGACAACCTCTTGCTCCACCTGGTCTCTGGCATGCTGAAGATGATGGACTTTGATTCTGACACCTTCTCCAAAGCCAGGTTCCACAGGGAGTTTGCAGATGAGTCCACACGCAGGGGGATGCTCCCAGATTTGGGCATTGCACAGCCTGGCTGGGAACCAAAGGTTCCCCCTTTGCTGGGGCAGATGCAGCTGATCCTTCAGTCGGCTGCCAGGCTGCTTCTGGCAGGGCTGGGGGCATGGGCTGGGGTGGGTACGAAATGGGAGTGGGCTCCTGGCCCTGCCAACAGCCCCCAGCACCCACCGTACCCCGGGCTGGGGCTGGGCTGGGGCAGCCAGCCCGACACAAACAAACCCCCATGGTGGGAGCAGAGGTGGGACTCCAGACCCTGTGCAGGGGCTGCTTTGCTTTGCAGGCAAGGAAGGGCTTGGGCTGCTCCACTGCCCTTGTTTCCTTTGGGATCACCATGGGGGCCGTGCAAGGGAAGGGAGAAAGCCTGGGATTCCCTCACCCATGGTGGGTTTTTCCCTGTTATGCAGGGGTTGGGCCTTCCTTAAGGCCCTGACAGAGGTAAGATCTTTGACCTTTTTTCTTGTTCCCCTTTTTGTCTGTAACCTATTTTCCATAATTTGATATTTGTTTTTCTAGAGGAAGCGTTCCAGATGGGGTCCAGTCTGGATCAGGACGTGCTTGGGAGCAGCTGTGGCGTGGATGGGCCGTGCCCTTGGAGAATGCTGAGGGCATCGTTTGGGAGCAGCTTTTCTTCCAGCGGGGGATGGCGTGAGGTGGGTCCTGTCTGCTGGGGATGGTGGGATCAGAGCTCTGGGGAGATGGCAGCAAGCACAGGAGCGTCCTGCTCTGGGCAGCTGCTGAGGGCTGGAGGTGCCGTGGCTGGCTGCAGGCTGGGCACATGTCCTGCCCTCCTGCTCTGCTCCCAAAGGCAGCAGTGATGGGCAGCTCTGGGCACAGCTCTGGCACGGCCAGCATGGCCTGGGCACCACGGGCGGCTGGGACAAGGGGACAGGAGCCTTCAGCTGACGGGGCTTTCTGGTTTCTCTCCTTGCAGCCGGGCTCTGCGGGTGCTGAGGCTGCTCTGGGCTCTGCCAGGGCCCTGCTGGAGCTCAGCACGGGGCTGCAATCAGCCAAAGGAGAAATGGGGTGCCCTGCAGCACAGACTGGCTCGAGCATTTTAGCAATACAGCTCAAGAAAACATGCAGCCACCCAAAAAATAAACTTGTTCAATAACTTCTGAAATGAAATCAATCTGGGATGACCCCAAATGACTTTTTGCAGCTTGCTCAAGCAGTACCTCAGCCCTTCTCTGAATTGTTCTCTCCCCCACCTGCCTTTTACTTCCCAGTTGCTCCTTCTTTTTCCCCAGTGAGTTCCCAGCCCATTCCAGTCTCCATCACACTGTTGCGTTCCTTGGTGCCCCTCACCATGAGGAAGGCTGAGCCCTAAGCTTAGGGACTCATCCTGTCACTGGCTGAGGAGCAGCAATGTCTCAAGAGGTCTGGTGGGATTTTAGTGTCATTCAGAGCTGCTCTCCAGCCCCCAGCTCTCCTCACTGCTGAGTTCCCGCTCCCTTTTCCTCATCCTTGCAGCAGGATGAGCTCTGTGAATCCCCTTGAGCCTCCCCACTCTTCCCAACCCATGCACCCACCTCAGCTAGGTTGAAGCAGCAGCTTCTCTGTCTCCTCTGGCACACCAGTGCAGTCCCCTGTGAAGGGAGCCCCAGCCCCAGAGCACAGCACTCAGCAGTGCAGTTGGGGCTGGAGCAGATGCCCTGCAGCCCTGGCTTGGCTCTTTGTGGCAGGGAATGCTCCCTGTTTGCAGCTGTCCCTGCAGGATGGCCCCAGGGCAGAGCCCAGCCGGGCTCCCACTGCAGCCCCTGAAGCTTGGGGCAGACAGTGGTCCCAGAGCTGAGGTTCACGGGGAGCTCCCGGAGCTGTGCCTCGCACTCTGTTGCCGTGTCACCGTGCAGGCTGGCTTGTACGGGGTGAATGTACCAGCCCTGCTTTGACTGACAGGGGCTGGGCCCATCACATCTCTCCCAAGGCTGCAGGCATTGCCCAGGCCAAAATCTGAAGGGGCACAGAGATCAGAGCAGTGAAATCATCCAGACTGGGTATTTCAAAGGCCCTTTAGAAGGAAGGGCTTGAGAATAAACGTGCTCTGTTTGCCACATAAACATCAGGGTGAGTGGTCTCTTTGGCTCCAACCCACTTTCCTACCCGAGCCAAAGTTACCCACTCCCTCACACGTCCCCCCTGTGCCTTCCCACTGCCTTGTCCTGTCAGGGCTCCCACAGCCCCTCTTCCCTTCATGGCCCCGTCCCCTCAGGTTCTCCCCAGCCCGGCCAACCTGCCCGGCAGCAGCGCCGCAGCCCCACAGGAGCTCCAGAGGAGCCCCACCAAGAGGCACCTGGGAGCCCTCAGCAATCCAGCCAGGAACACGCGGGCAGGAGGACACGGATGGTGGTTCCTGCCTGGGACAGGGCTTGTGGCCATCTCCAGGCACTGCTCTCACAGAGATCCCCACAGCTCCAGCCCCTGCCCGTCTGCTCTGTGGGCAGCACAGAGGCTTCAGCAGAACCACCAAAGGCCAAGGGGCTTCTGGCCATTTTCCCTGCAACCCTGCATGCCTGGGCAGCTTGCTGAGCCCAGGAACCATTTTCTCCCTCTTCCCCTAGGCCCTGCAGAGCCTGGGCAGCAAAAGAAAGATCCTGGGAGTCTGTCTATAGCAACACATCCTATATTTCCACGCTAAAGAAAAACAAAAGAAAGAAAAGAACAATCTTAAAGAAACGAAACAGTCCTGCTGGCTCGGGTGGCCCTGCAGACAGAGCCTCTGGAATCAGCTCTGTGCAGAGCTCCAGCAGCGCAGCCAGCTGAGCCCCGACAGACGAGGCCGTCTCTTCCATGCCCTGCAGAGCCGATCACGCAGGTTGTCAAAGATGGAATATGGAGCTCTCTCTGCTTCCTGGAGAATGTACGATGTTTGAACTGCCAGGCTTGCGACGGCAACACGGATGTCATTTTCCATGCCTTCAAGGGCTGAAAGAGAGAGGAACAGAGCCATGGTCAGTTCCCACATCTGAGGGGACCCGAGGGGACTCTGTGCCAGGGCCATCCCAGCAGGCTCTGGCCATGGCCAGCAGGGAGCAGGGACCAGCTGGATCAGCCCAAAGCTGCTGGCCACGAATCCCCCAGGTGCCCTGAAAGATCTGTGTGCCCTGCCCACGCCGGCCCTGGTCCGCACAGGGAGCAGAGCCCTCCGCAGCCGGGGCAGGGCTCGCAGCTCCCCCGGCAGCCCCCGCTGGCAGCCCGCTGCCCTCACTCACCCTCAGAGAGGAGCTGGAGCTCTTCCTTCCTCCCCCTCAGGTGCCGCCCGGCCGTCCCTGGGAACACAGAGCCTGTCAGGCCCAGGGCACAGCTCCCTGCCAGCGGCGCCGCCAACCCTGTCCCCACACGCCCTCCTGGCCCGGCTTGTGGCTCACCCATGAACCTGACGGCCGCCTCTCGCAGGGGCTCCTGTGGGCTCTGCAGGTAGGACAGGGCCCGGCGCAGGTGCTCGGCCACGCTGCTGCTGTCCTCTGCCAGCTGGAGAGAGCGGCAGGAGGGAAGGGTTGGCCCCGCAGCCCCCTGGGCCGGGGCTCCACGGGCACCCGGCTGGGGCCGCAGGAGCCTGGAGCAGAGCCCGCGCGGCCTCGGGCTGCCGCAGCGGGCAGGGGCACAGCTGCCAGCCCGCACACCGAGCACCGCGCTCAGGGGCTGCTCCAGGCTGGGGCTGCGGCTTCCCGGCCCTCCTTACCAGGATCTCAATGAACTTCCACAGTTTCTCCTTCTTTACAGATTTTTCAAGATCTCTCCTGTTCAGGAATTTGGCCACACAAAGGAGAGTTTCCTGAGAAGCCTGGAGAGCAGTAGAGACACGGAAATCGCCCTACAGCCCAGGATCAGCATCCCTGTGCCAGGGCCAGGAGGAGGATCCAGCCTACTAGGTGCCAGGGCAGAAGGCAGCCAAGCCCCCTCCCAGGGGGACAGCAGCAGCCCGCGAGTCCTCACCTCTGCCACACACTGATTCTCATCATGGCAGTGGAAGAAGAGTGGGAGCAGGCTGTGACACACTTGTGTCATCAGGAGCTTTTTTCCTTCTTCTTCTACAGTAGACAGCAAGGTTCGAAATACAAACATGGAGATCCACTGCACATGCCTGTCATCCTGTGTAACAGGAAGGAAACAAGACCTTGGCATCAGCTGATTCTGGCCCACGTTGGTGCAGGCCTGCATCTCTACAGGGCACCAAGTGTCTGGGCAGCAGCCAGTGCCCATGGCTGAGGGCACAGAGCCTTACGTGTTCAAAGAGTGGCAGGAGCACCCTAGCCAGCTGCAGGGTGATGAGGCTGGGTATTGGGGCATCATTATCCAGGAACAAATCACTAACTAGAACAATGGCCATCCTGACCACATCACTGTCATTTTCCTGCAGGAGCTCCACGAGGCTTTCGGTCAGGCTCCACATTCTTTTGGCCTGTGCGGAGCAAAGGTGTGTGAAAGGCCACCCTGCTGCCACAGGGCCCAGAGGCCAAAGGCCTGTCCCGCAGCACTCGGGCAGCTGAAGTGGGAGGCAGGAGAGCTGGGAGCGGCTGCCCCAGTGCCTGAAGCCCAGCCAAGTTCCAGCGACTGCGTTCCCCAGCCCCACGCTGCCTGCACGGCTTCAGCTGCTGCCCCTCCTTACCAGCGAGGGATTATCCCTGAGCAAGAGGAGGGCCCTCAGAACCTGGCGGCGCATCTCTGTGCGCTCACTCAGCAAGTGCCTCGACAAGAGATCCATGATGCTGTCACTGCATGCACTCAAGTCCAGGCAATGGAGGACCTGGAAGGCACAGGACAGTGACAGGGGACCCGGCCGGCAGGAGCCCAGAACCGCACAGGGCGGGGACCAGGCAGCAGCACAGGGCATGGGCACCGTCCCAGGCAGCTGCGGCTACGAGAGGGCAGAGAGCTGGGAGGCAGCGCCGGCCTTCAGACTCACCTCCACAAGGAATGCCAGGGCAGGGAAGTTCCAGTATGGCATCTCTTTGCTGATCAACTCAAGGAGACAGCCTGAGATGCTTTTACACAAATCGATGGATTCATTGTGCATCTCCCTGGAAGGCGGAAAATGGCACTAAGATGTGGCAGCAGCTCTCTGGCCTCAGAGAGAAACAGACAACCTTCCCAGGCATCACCTGAGAAAGTCTGAGAAGATCAGAGGAAAGAATGAAAAAACATTCTTATCTTAACATGCTGCACCTGGTATTGTGAACATCCGAAAATATTACAGAGATTTGTCTACCTAAGCGTGATTTTTTAATTAACTAATGGTGATAATGTTTAGACTTGAAAACCCATTAAATCAATCTATATCATAACTATCTATAAGAACACTGGGTTTCTTAATAATAATAATTATTGATCGGACCTCTGAAATATATGGAGTTCAGTGATAATGATTACCCATCTGGGGGCCTGCTCCTACGACACTAAGACCCTGAGCCGGGGGGGGGAAGCCCCTCGCAGGACAGACTGATGCAGTTCTTGTCTTTACCCCCCACCCTGCAGGGGGACCTGGGCCCTTGGAGATGTGGCTGCTACTGGGCACCCTCCTCTCCCAGCCTTTCCCAGTCTGCTTGGCCGTCCCTCGTGCCTCTGGCCCACAGCCACAGGGACTGAGTGGAATACCCCAGACACAGAGCACAAATGCCGGGAGCAATGGGGAGAAGGGGGTCTCACCTGGCCAGCAGACCCACGGCATAAATGTGGGTGTCAGCACAGAGCAGCGTGTCCCAGCCACGCTTGCGTTCCATTGACAACACCACATCCTCATAGTCCATTTGGCACAGCAGGGACTTCAGGGTCCTCACTGCAAACCTGAGTGCAGAGCAAAGCCCGGGTCACACTGGGAGCACTGGCTCCTGCCATGGCCATGTGGCAGGGACAGAAGGACTGGGATAGAGCACCTGCTGGGGCTGGTGGCAAGGCCGTGTTCTTCCTGGCATCCCTTCCAGAAGGTATCCACCTCCTCTGGCATCTCTTTGGTGCTGAAGAACACTTGGAACAGCAGATGCACAAATAACTGCGGGAAATTCTTATCCACTATATCTGGGACACAGCACTCCTGGAGGATCTTCCATATTACCACAGTTGCCTGCAAAGGACGAAGCCCCCCAATACAGCGCTCAGTGCCGAGGTGTTCGTGTGACAGGGCCCGAGCGTGGCAGGGAGAGGGTCAGAGAGACACAGGGGGAGCAGCGGGCCTGGTGGCCCTGCAGCTGTCCCTAGGCCAGCTTTCAGGCCCTGAGGCAGGGAGATGCAGTGGGGGAAGGAGGATGGAGAGCTGCTGGACAGGTGACCTTGGGGCCAGCAAAGGCCACTGGCAGAAACTCACAGCCAGGACAAAGACACCCATTTTGTCCCCATCGGAGGTGCACGTGCTGTGCTCTGGCCAGCTCCCCAGCACATCCAGGAGTATCTGCTGTGCCAGCTCTGCAGTCCAGGGCGTGCACATGATGCTCTTCCACATGGCCATGGCAGCTCTGTGGGGTTAGAGATCTGTCTCAGGGGATCTCAGACACAGCACCGTGGCCTGGGCATCTCTAGGGGCCTGGGTTGACCGATGGCTCTGCCTCTGCCCACTGCCCCTCTCCAGCAGCAGCCAGGCAGCCCAGCCCTGTGGGGACAGGCCCCTGTGGGGCAGCGAGGGAGAATGGCAGCAGGCTCGGGGGCTGACGTGCCAGGGCTGGCAGAGGGAGCAGCCAGAAGGCCCTGGGACTCTCTGTGGGTCAGACACCTGGGACAGGCTGTGCAGGGTGATGGGTTGGGGTGATCCCTGAGCCCTCTGGGCAGGTGGGCCCCGTACCTGTCACAGGATGGGGCCACACGCAGGAGTGTCATTACTGTGTCATTTGGCTGCGCTTCTGTGAGATACAGCAGGGCGTTGTCCAGCCTGTGCTCTGCAGAATCATTGGCCATGAGCCACTGGTGGATGTACCTCACCATGGCAGGCACCTGGAGAAGGCACAGGGAGACTTGGAAAGCTGCCAGAGGGAGCAGTGTTCCCAGTGTCCCCAGAGAAGTGCTTCCTTTCCCACCACAATGTGATGGCCTCAAAGGCTCACAGGGCCCAGCACTGTGGCTTGGGAAGCCGTGTGACTCATGGGGGAATTGAAGCCTGGCCACAGCTGCCTACTTGCTCTGCTCTGGAAACACCCCTCTGCACAAGCAAATCCAGCAGGGCGGCACTGGTCTCATGTCCGAGGAGCTCTGAGTAGGCTCTGAGCCCAGGGCCCATGGCGCTGGTCTCTTCCTGCCGAATTCTCTTCATGAATTTGCAAACGAGCTGTAGGAGAAGGGCAAGAAGCCACGGAGTGCTGCAGGCGTGCTGCTGGGCTGAGCAGTGCCAGCAGGCCCAGCCCAGGTGGGGATGGCTGCAGGTACCTGCGCTGTTCTGCGGAAGCGGCCACGGGTGCGTTCCTGCTCTCGTGTGCGCTGCACGGCTGCACCTGGCAAAGAGCGAGCGCAGCCCGAGCTGAGGGGCTGCGGGAGAGGCCGGAGAACACAGCCCAGCCTTGCGCTGCCCAGACAGGGACAGCCCCACGACAGCCCAGGGCACGGAGCACGGCTGTGGGGTGTCTGCCCAGCCCCTATTCCATCCAGTCCATGGGCATGGCCCCAGGGGATGGCATGGCATGGCATGGCATGGCATGGCATGGCATGGCATGGCATGGCATGGCATGGGGCCAAGCTGGCTGCAGGCACCAGCCCTGTGGCCCAGCTCTGCCACTCACCCTTCTGCCGTGGCTGGAACTGCTCCACCTCTTCAGGCTGCTGTGCTGGGGCAGCTCCAGGGCCTTCTTTCTCCTCCTTCCCCCAGGCCAGCTTGGGCATGCTCGCAGGTCTGAGCTCTACGTCGCTGCCTGGATTCATGGCTGCTTGCAGAAGGTGAAAAGGAAAAGGTCCGAGTCAGCAAGTGCTGCAGTCGTGCCTTGAGGGCACCTGCAAGAGTGAAGTCTTGGCAAGGCTACAGGACAGCAAGTCCTGCACTCTGGTCCTGGGGGCTCCAGCCACAAGGAAAGGAGACTCCTGTCAAGGATGGTGCAAATGCCACGGTCTGCCCTCGAGGGCAGCTGCAGAAGAGATGCCTCGCGAAGGCCAGGGGTCACCAAGTGCTCTGGTCTGGCCACGAGCTCACCTGCAGGAGTAATACCTTGGGAAAGCTCTGGGTCGGCCAGGAACGAGTGGCTGTGCGAGGGCTCCTCACAGCACCGCTCTCTTGCGTCCTCTCTCGTCGTGTGCACCGAGCACTGTGGAGTGTAACTGTAACTTGTAACTGCCAACACCTCTGCCAGAGCGTGTCACCAAGGGCCCTTGGAATCCCTGTCCTGTTCCATTCCACGGTGACCATGCTGCACCGTGTCACCAAGGGCCCTTGGATCCCCTGTCCCGTTCCATTCCACGGTGACCATGCTGCACCGTGTCACAAAGGGCCCTTGCACGCACTGCCACCTGCCCTGGGGCCACCCCCAGCCCCCCAGAGTGGCCCAGGGTGGAAGGAATGCCTTGCCCCAGGTGTGTCAGACAGCCCAACAGGATCTTTAGGAAGGGCTCAGCCCATCAGCAAATGCTGCCCTGCTCTGCGGGCTCAGAGCAGCAGGAGCCCCCGCAGCTGCCGACGCAGCCGCGACGGGAAGGGCACGGGGCCTCCACAGAAGCTGGCACGGCCTCCTCGGGACACGTCCCACATGGTGGCCATCCTAAGCACGGCCGTGGGACACAGACCGGGAACGTGTGGGCCAGGGCAGAAATGCTGCTCTGAGCCCTGGGGCCCGGGCAGCGCTGACAGCAGCAGGTGAGGCACAGTCCTCGCCCAAGCAGAGTTCCCCCGAGCCCTGGCAGCACCGGTGCCCGTCTCCTGCCCAGAAACCTGTGCCCCAAAAGGGCTTCTCTGCCAGAGGGCAGCCAAAGCTGGTGTGCACTGGGGGCTGTGCTCTGTCCTACAGGGGCTATTGGGAACAGCACCTGGAGCATCTGGGGGCAACACTTGGTGCGTGTCAGATGTTGTTGCTCCTTCCTGGGATGATTTTTTCATGGAGGGGATTAGCAGCAGCACAGAAACACCAACAGCTACTGAACTTCACAGGACAAAGAGACACCACCGAAACACTGCCATGTTTCCTTGTGCTTTTGTGTCTTTCTTGCACTCTGAAAGAAAAGAATTGGCCCAAGCCCTGCTGTTCAAATCTCCAGCTGCTGTGTGTCTTCCTGTGGCAGCTCACTGCAAACACAACTGGCTGCCTGCTCAGCTGGGCAATGGACGGCCACAGACAGGGAGGGCCCTGGTGAACATCTCTTTGGTCTCGTGGGGCAGCGAGGGCACAGGAGACAAAGACTGCTCCTCCCGAGTTCATGGGGCAACAGAGAGATTTTATTTCCCAAGCCCCCCCTTACACAGGGCATTTGAAAGACCAGGCCTGGAAGCTCTCATTGGTTTGAGCTCCACGCCCCTTCAGGTTCTGGCCCGTGAGGTGCCTGCAGTTTTGGGAAATATTTGATTGGTCAAGACCCCTGTCAATCATGGTAACACCTCACCCTCCTTTTCTTTATAAAATTCTGTGTATTGTTCTCTGTCACCCATCTGCAAGGGCCCTTTGCCAACATGGTGACAGAGGACAGTGTGCATCTAATTTACACTGGAGCTGCAGCATTCCCCTCCAGGAACTGTTAGGGGACAACTCAGGCCACAGGCATAATGCTTCTTGGTTACAAATTGAACTTATCTCTAAAAGCAGAAAGCTATTTAACCCTGAGCCCATTTAACACTTAGAGAAAAACCCAATTTTAAAAAACAACCTTTAAGCACTTGATCCCTTGGGGAAAAAACAAACTTCCAGAAAACAATCTGTAAACAGAAAAACTGTTTGCAAACTTGAGAAATAATTTGTAAACAAATCAAATCCATCTATGAACTGTCCATGAGGCAGGTGATCATTTGTAATGCTGTCTGTGGTTTCCAGTGTCCATATTTTAGGCAGCTGTATTGTACTGTTGTAGGATTTATTGTAAAACATGAGAACAGACTCAGAGGGGAGGAGGGTGTACCCTCAATCCAACCCCTTTCCCCTTTTTTCTTTGTATAAAAATAATAATAGGAACAGAACATGGACTTTGAATACTATTAACTTATGCAACGTTTCATCCACATTTACTGAAAATATTTGTCTTTATCAGCCAGGTTCAGGGCGAAGAACTTGATTGGGAGATGTTTTGATCTGGGCAAGGAACTTGGTTGGGAGACATTTTCTGTATTTATATTTTATCTAGTGCAAACCATATACTTTTTTCCCTTTGTTAGAAGTTAGAAATTTTGTTATTGACTTTAATAGCTGACTTTTCACTTTTAAAATGATGACAAGTGGCAGAATGTCAGTGAAAATCTCTGCAACTGCAATTTGCTTATGATAAATCGATGTTCTATGTGTACCTCAGTGGATATTCTTTGAATCATACCAGTTTATCTTGAAGCAATGCAAGAATAATTACTCGAATATTAAGAAAAGACATGTTAATGCACATACTAGGACTTCTTTAGGACAATGATTTACTAAAATATGAATATCAATCTAATATCAATATCCAACTGAGATGCACAAAATCTCTCTACGGGTTTAAAGTTAGAAAGTGTATGTTTATTGAGTCAGCTGGGCAGTACCTGGGATAATTCCCTAATGCACACTGCAAAAATCACAGATATTACAAAGCTTTTTTATTTGCAGAAGTCTTGAATACACAAAATATGAAT
Organism: Lonchura striata; assembly: GCF_050655825.1. Lineage (NCBI taxonomy): Eukaryota > Metazoa > Chordata > Aves > Passeriformes > Estrildidae > Lonchura > Lonchura striata. The sequence continues at coordinate 2,921,035 of NC_140735.1, read as the reverse complement.
GCATATTCATATCCCTGTCACTTCCTCTGATCCGCTTCACATGCTAATTGGCAAAAAGGCAATTAAGCATGTGTAGTTCTGTTCCCTGAAAGGAGTCAGGGGTCCTTTTTGGGGAGGGGTCTCCAAAATGAGGAAGTAAAATAAGTCTTCCTCGTTGTGACCTTTCTGCCTTTCCCATGCACACATGACAAATGAATCCTTGCCGTTTTCCTGTGCTTAATGGATTCCTAAAGTATGGGAAGTCTGCAACTGTTTTTGTGTCCCTGAAATCTGTTTATCACATTCTGTTTCACATGATAAGCACAGCTACCCAAGCATAAAGCTGGCAAGCAATGAGTTAATAGATCCTGGATATCTTATCTAAGATCCAGCTACTGTTAACTATGAACAAAGCCCATTTATCTACTTCCGACAAGTCAGCAACATCTAATTTAACTATCATCTTAACTTTCCTAAAATTCTTAATTCTTCAAAATTAATGTCTCACCGGGATTGGGGACAGGGAATGGGAATGGGGACAGGGAATGGGAATGGGGACAGGGAATGGGGTATGGGAATGGAGACAGGGACTGGGAGTGGTGACAGAGACAGGGAATGGGGACAGGGACCAGGAATGGGGACAGGGACCAGGAATGGGGACAGGGACAGGGACAGGGAATACGGTACAAGGATCAAGAATGGGGTCCAGATTGGGATGGGAGCAGGGTGGGAATGGGACAGGGGGGACACGGGAACAGGCAGGGGCAAGGGGAGTATGGAAGGGGAGTAAGGAATGGGGCAGCTGCTGCAGGTGTACGAGGCGTTTGGATGGGGGCACATGGGGACAGTTCCAGGGCAGGGGGTCCTTGACCAGCTGCCCAGAACCTCCACCAGGGTCTCCCAGGGCAACTGGAGCCGCTCAGCCTGGGGTGCCCAAAGCCCTGAGAAACTCCCAGGTCCCTCCCAGGAACCCCCAAGTCCTTCAAACCCAGCATCCCCCACATCCCCTGCAAGACCCCCCCATGTCCCCATCCTTGTCTTAGCTCAACATCTTTATTTTTACCTGCTTTTAAGAGTTTTGAAAGGGCAAAGAGAAATGAAAAGAAAATCCAGGCCACAGGGAGCCAGGAGGATGTGGAGCCCCTCCAGCTGGGTGTCTTCCCAACATGGATCAGCAGCACCACGGGTCACTGGGGCTCTGCCCACCGGGGCTCACTGGGGATCATCCAGCACGGATCCTCCCGAGGGGGATGGAGCTGGAGCAGTGCACAGAACTCTTCCCACACTGGGGCACTCGCAGGGCTGCCCTTCGTCTATTCTGGGCCAGGGGGACAGGTCGTGCCACCTGTCCCCTGCTGCTGGGCCAGGGAGACAGTCCGTGCCCCCTGTCCCCTGCTTCTGTGCCAGGGGTGTTATGGACAAATTCAATTGGGGAGGCTAATTATAGATAAATCAATTAACAAGAATTTATTAAGCAAGTGGTATTAAGCAAACGAACAGTGCTGGGCGGCTGGGGAGCCTCTGTTCTGCCACGGCACACCTTCCCCCTTTTACCTTTTTGTTTTTATAGTCCCTTTTTATTTCCTGTTGACGCATTTTCTCTCGATGCACTCTGCGTCGGTTCCTGGGGGGTCTTTTGTTCTGCCCTTGGTGGTCATAGGAATGAAGGCTCCTCATCTTCCTTGCAGATTGTCCTTGGCCTAAAAGTTAACTTGTATATAATTAGTTACACAGTCTTCTATGCTAATTGCATTCCCTACTCAGTTCAGATTCTTATCTCCTATATCGCTCGTTTTGATGAGCAAAACAATTTTTATTTATTACAATTCCCCCTTTTTCTCTTTACCAATTTGTTCATTAAAACGCTTTAACTCTTGGTAGCTTAAGACCAGGGTTTCATCTACTTCTAAGTCCCTGGGCAATGTTTCCTACCTATCTCTAATAAGTGTTAGATGAGCTGCCTCTAATCTTCCTTTTACAATGTCTATGATTTTATTAAAAATGTAAGGTCTGAAAGTTAAACTTAATAACAACAATATTACGGGACCTGCAATCTCCCTTATACAGAATTTCTCCTTGAGTGCCATACCCTGGAGTTTTGCACCCCTCAGGGTACCATGAGGTCTTTAAAAATTTACCTGGATGGGTGACAGCCAAGGCGGTTGCTATGGTTTCACAGCCCCAATACCCACACAGATATTCCCCGGGATAATGACAATATCCCCTCCAAGGATTGGAACTAGGACGCCAATAGGTAGCCCGGAGTTCAGGTTTACTCCATCTCCACATAGAGTCTGCCAAGTCTTTGTTAGTAACAAAAAAAATGGGAGCTACAGTGGTGGCATTATGCTTAACAACTTTCCCTTGGTCTATTTTGGTCAGAGTCCAATTAAATGGCTGGTGTGCATAGTCCCCTTGACCAGGCCAGGTACAACATATAACTAATATGCACAGAATTTGCCAGCAAGGGTGGAGACCAAACTACACCAGGGTTTGATTATCATTATCTCCCCATTCCCAGTGTTTGTTTTGACATGTTATTGCTGGGCTCACCTTTACCCTTGGGAGATCAGTATTCTTGAGGCAGTTCTTGAAATACTTTGAATTGTCCCAGTCTGAGGGCTCTTTCCTCCACCGCTTCTCATCCCTCTGCCTCACTCGCCGACTCGGTTGCTCCAAGCCGCGAGGCACACCATCTTCTCGGAGCAAGGATATTCTTCAGGAGGACCCAAACTCTGTTTTTGCTGCCTCTTTTTGAATGATTTCCAGTTTTTATTCTTCACATGTGGTGAGTCACACTGAATCCCAGGTAAAGTTTTCCAGCAATTCCCTTTTATAATTTGAACAATTAAGGGAATTGGTTCATTGGAGTGGAAACAATTTTCAGGTCTGGCCCCCTTAGTAAACACCTCCCATCACTCTTGGGATTCCCTTGGTAGGGTCCCGTTCTCTACTCCAATCCTGTAGTAGATAGGGACAGGCGAACGGAAGATTTCGGGATGTGACGGAAAGAAAGACCCCTTCCCCCTCTCACCCTGCAACATGTTATCCATTTACCCCAAAGAATGTAACCACACCTAACCCAGTAGTTTTCCACTCCTGACTAACCCTAGAGACCCTACCAACCCCCCCTGACGTAGCAGAGTCCCCCAAGACTATTTAAACCCATGAGATAAGATAATAAACGCTTTCGACTGTCCACCACATTGGTGTCCAGCGCGTGTTGTTAGCCCGAGTGGCCCAGGGGAGACTGGGCTGCCGTGCTGTTCCTTGAAACCAGGTCGCCTTGCCTTCCCCTGAAGGCAACATAACTGGTGCCAAAGCCCGGGAATAATTCGCTCGGGTAGCGGGTGTCACCTGGACAAGAGCAGCGGCCAGACCGGTGAGACCGTGTTCTCGGCGAGGGAGACGTCCTAGGAACCCGCGATCGTCATGGACGCCATCGCCAGGGTCGTAAGTGAGGTTCATAAGCAATGGGGAATTGAGTGTAAGCTCAAAGACTTTTATCTTGCTATAGCAAGGCTGCTTGAGCTTGGGGCAATTGAACGCCCTGTGGATGTTTTGCATCCGGAGATATGGGAAAAATGCACAGCTGCGCTGGCCGAGGACACGAAATCCTCAGGCAGCGGCAAATGCCTTAAGGCATGGGGAAAAGTAGAGAAAGCCCTGCGCAGAGCAATAGAAGAGCAGGAGACATGGAGCGCAGCGCGTACGTGTTTATTAGTTACACCCAAGCTAGGGGTAGGAGCGGCAACGCAAACTACCCCTGAGGACGATCCGCTCGGGAGCGGGGATCCGGGGGGGCCCGGCGCGTCGCCCCCCTCCCCGGGCGGGGGCCCGGGACCCCCCGCGGAAACCTCCCAAAAATCCGCGGCTTCCCCATCCACCCCGCCACCGCCGGTCGATGACCCGGTACCGGAGGTGCAGCGGCGCGCAGAGTTCTTTTGGCAGGGACTGGCGGGGGAAGCCAGAGCCGCGGGAGCTGCGGCTCGGGAGGAGATCCTGCCCATGCTGCCACCGTACCCCCTTGAAAATGACACCGGCAGCCAAGGGGAGGGGCGGGGCGCGGGCAGTCTCGGCGCGAAGAGCCCAGAGGCGCGGAGTTCTGCTAATGCGCGTGTGCGGGAGAAAGAGGAGGAGAGCGGCAGAGGGCTCGGAGCTGATCGGCAGCCGCGCCTGACGCCGCTACCATGTAAGGGAGAAACCCACCCCTGCAGGAGGCAGGGCGAGCCCGGGGGGCGGCAGCGGCGCCACCCCCGGGGGGAGGAGCGGGGCCGGAGCTGCACAAAACGGCACCGAGCCCCGGAAGTGCGCTGGCATTCGACTTCCGACTCTGAGTCCAGCAGCAGCTCCGGCAGCTCGGAAGAGCTGCCAGGAGCCGGCTGGGACTCTGAGACGAAGAGAATAGAGCCAATGCAATTTATAACAAAACCAAGTAAAGCTTTAAGCCGCACCGAAAAGCAGCCACAATACGAACCAGCCCAGTTTACCGACTGGGGAGAAATAAAAATAGCCTGTGCCGAATGGTCCCCAGCGGCTACCGTACAAGCCTTCCCAGTGAGGATCACCGGCCCGGAAGGGAACCAGCAGAGGGTATATGCCCCGGTAAACCCAAAAGATGTACAGTCAATTGTCAAAGCCATTGCAGAAAAAGGAATCAATTCGGCCATGGTCTCCACATTAATCGATGGTCTTTTTAGTAATGACGACCTGCTTCCCTTTGATATCGAGCGAATAGGTCGCATGATACTTGATGGTGCGGGAATGATTGTGTTTAGACAAGAATGGGAGGATAATTGTACAAAGCTATTAGCCCAAGCATCTGGCGCGAGGCAGCCACTAAACAGATCGACTTTATCCAGGCTTATGGGAAAGCACGATGATATGATCACGCCTCAGCAACAAGCCACACAGATGCGGGCTGAGGAGGTCAGGGCGACCACTCAGGCTGCTAGGGAGGCTATTTGTGCAGCCTCCCGGGTCGTAGCCAAGCCGTCGCCGTGGTCCACCGTGAGGCAGGCAGAGAGCGAAAGCTTCACGCAGTTCGTAGATCACCTGCAGGCAGCAATAGACTCCTCTACCCTGCCGGCAGAGGCAAAGGACCCCGTGGTATCTGACTGCTTGCGCCAGCAGTGCAACTCTGTCACCAAAGATATCTTACGTTCCCTGCCAGCCGGAGCCAGCCTGGCTGACATGATCAGACATGTAGTGAGGGAAGAACACCTGACACCCATTCAGGCAGCCGTCCACACCCTGACCAGTGCCATGGCGTGTTTCAAGTGTGGTGAGGCAGGTCACATCGCGGTGAGCTGTCCCCAGCCGGCACGGCAGCCCGCCGCAGCGCCTCCACCCCAAGCACGCCCGAGAGGAGCCTGTTGGAGCTGCGGGAGGAAGGGGCACCTCACTAAGGAATGCAGGTCCCAGCCCCAGGGAAACGGGAGAGGGAGGGGGCGTGCGGGCTGCACTCAGCCTCCTCCCGCTGCGAATGCAAGGCGGCCCATCTATGCCAACCCCCAGTGGGGCGGGGCGCCCTTATACCCCATACCCCCACGGGAGGCAGCCAGCTTCATACCCTCACCAGCGAATTTCGCAACACAGCCTGCGGTACCTTCGTACCCACTACCGCTGCAAGCAGCGCCTGTGACGCAGGGTCAGCAGGGGACGCCCCAGAACGGGACCCCTGGGTGGCCCTGGCCATGAAAATAGGGAAGGAGCCCCTGGTGCTATGGGGGACGTGCCGCCTTTATGGCAGTCAGGACCCCCATGTCATAGGGCTTCAGTTTTGGGCAGACACAGGAGCAGACTGCTCGATTTTTCCCCAAGCGCTGTGGCCCCGACACTGGCAATGCAAAGAAGTCCCCCCAGTGAACGGAGTGGGAGGTCCGTCCCGAGCTTGGAAAAGCACCCAATTAGTAGCCATAACGCTTCATACAAAAAAGGGACCAGAACAAACAGTAGCAATCCACCCCTACATTTTGCAAAACTCTCCACCCCTGATAGGAAGGGACGTCCTTGCTATGTTAGGAGTCAGGATTACATATTTATAATAAGGGCCACTGCCGTACACTCACTGCTGCCAATCAAACTGACTTGGAAATCACCAGACCCCATATGGGTCGAGCAGTGGCCCCTGTCAAAGCCTTGAATGGCAGCCTTGCTAGAACTAGTCAACCGCGAGCTGCAAAAGGGTCACATAGAACCCTCCACCAGCCCGTGGAACACCCCTGTGTTTATATACTAGAAGCTACCTTTCTAACCCTAAACAAAACCAAACCGAACCTGACTAACTCCTGTTGGCTTTGTTATGATGTTAAACCCCCTTTCTACGAAGGCATTGCATTAGACACCCCCTTCAGTTACTCCACAGCCAGTGCCCCCCACCAGTGCAGATGGGACACTCCCCGCAGAGGAATCACCCTGAGTCAAATCACAGGACAAGGCAAATGTTTTGGCAATGCAACTTTAGCAAAGCAGAAAGGCAACTTCTGCACTAAAGTTGTCAAGCCCAACAGAAAAACCAGTAAGTGGGTGGTCCCATCCGCATCTGGGATGTGGGTTTGCCAACGATCCGGAGTGAGTTCTTGTGTGTTCCTTGCCAAATTTAATGACTCTATTGACTTCTGTGTTTAAGTTCTGATTGTTCCTAGGGTCCTGTACGACTCAGATGAAGAAGTGTACCACCTTTTCGAAGAACCTGACAGACTCCACAAAAGAGAAATAATCACAGGTATAACTATCGCAATGCTGCTCGGCTTGGGAGCAGCTGGTACAGCCACTGGTGTCTCAGCCATCGCAACCCAACAGCACGGACTCTCTCAGCTGCAAATGACCATCGATGAAGACCTGCAGAGGATCGAGAAATCCATCTCCTATCTAGAAAAATCAGTCTCTTCGCTTTCAGAAGTAATTTTACAGAATAGGCGAGGACTGGACCTCTTGTTCATGCAACAAGGAGGACTGTGTGCAGCTTTGAAAGAGGAATGCTGCTTTTATGCAGATCATACGGGAGTCGTTAAAGACTCCATGGCAGAACTCCGAGATAGACTGGCTCAGAGAAAGAGAGACAGGGAAACCCAGCAGAGCTGGTTCGAATCCTGGTTCAATCAATCACCTTGGCTCACCACTTTAACTTCTGCCCTGGTAGGTCCACTGGCAATACTGCTTTTAGCTGTTACCATAGGACCATGCCTGCTGAACAAGCTAGTCTCATTTGTTCAGGCCCGTCTAGAACGGGCAAACATTCTGTTTGTGGGCCAGCAACAAATGCTGTAAACCAAAAACTGCGAACACAGTCAGCTGCAAAAGCCTTCGAAACTCACCTTGCGAGATTTACTCAGGTTTACCAAAACCCCTTTTTTCCTTACCAAGTTACAAGTTTGTACCTCACTCCAGTGCCTATATCTATGACTACCTCATGTTACTTATGAAAAGGAGGGGGGAGATGTAGTAGATAGGGACAGGCGAACGGAAGATTTCGGGATGTGACGGAAAGAAAGACCCCTTCCCCCTCTCACCCTGCAACATGTTATCCATTTACCCCAAAGAATGTAACCACACCTAACCCAGTAGTTTTCCACTCCTGACTAACCCTAGAGACCCTACCAACCCCCCCTGACGTAGCAGAGTCCCCCAAGACTATTTAAACCCATGAGGTAAGATAATAAACGCTTTCGACCGTCCACCACATTGGTGTCCAGCGCGTGTTGTTAGCCCGAGTGGCCCAGGGGAGACTGGGCTGCCGTGCTGTTCCTTGAAACCAGGTCGCCTTGCCTTCCCCATGAAGGCAACAAATCCTTAGGACTGACTTTGTCAGTTCTCTTTCTAACTGATAACACCTTTACAAATACCCCTAGGAGGAGTGCCTCTGTAACTATGGACCCACCACCGTTCCTGACAAATTTTACAAATATAGCATACAAAAGGGTAACAATTACAATCCTTATTTGTACAATATACTCTAAAATCATTAGTTATAGGATATCCATAGTCCAATATCTCACTCTACCAGCTGGTTCGTACAATTTTTACTGAGTCCATTCAGTCCATTTAAATGTGACCTTAAGGTCCCCGGGCTGGCTGGTTATTCTCCAGGGCTCTTTGGCAGCAGCAGGAATCGCTCCCTTTATTCAGCTCGCATGTGTCCACCCCTTCTCGGCGGTTCGGACTGCAGTTTCTATAGTGAGTAAAACAACATAGGGGGCTTCCCAATTTGGGGTTAGTGAGGTTTCTTTCTAGGTTTCTTATTAAAACCTTATCACCTGGATTTATATTGTGGATTGCTAGGTCTAAAGGAGGTTGTTGCACTAGTAACCTAGCTCTTCTAAGCCCTTCCTGAGCCTTCATAAGTTGCATGACATATTGGTTAATTTGTTGATTACTTATTTCAGGGTGATCTATAGGAGAATCCATGTCATAAGGCATCCCATAAAGCATTTCAAATGGAGAAATTCCAATATCGGTTCTGGGTAGAGTTCTTATATTTAACAAGGCTAAAGGTAAACATTTTACCCAAGATAACTGTGTTTTATACATCAATTTAGTTAGTTGTTTCGTAATTTTCCCATTTACCCTTTTCACTTTACCTGAGCTTTGTGGATGCTGGGGAGTATGATATTGCCACTTTGTTCCTAGAGCTGTAACTACTTCTTTAATTATTTTGGAGGCAAAGTGTGGCCCTCTGTCTGAGTCTAGTACTTCTGCTAGTCTGTAGCAAGGGATTATCTCTTCTAATAGTATTTTTACTACTGTTTGTGTACTTGCCCTGGAGGTAGGGAATGCCTCTACAAAGTGAGTCAAGTGATCTATTATCACCAATAAGTGTTTATACCTTCCTACTTCAGGCAAATCAGTAAAATCGATTTGAATGTGGGAAAACGGTCTATGTGCCAATTCCCGTCTCCCCCATTTCCCAAACCACTCAGGATTTCTCACACCTGGGTCTACTCCTGGGTCAGGGGTCTCTTCAGCCCTTCTAGAAATCTCAGCCCTCATTCTAGAGAGACTGCAGACTGTGTAGAGAAAGCTTACCAGATTAAGCACCAGGAAGATGGTCTCTTTAACAGTCAGGGGAAACGGAACATTCTCTAATAGGGAGCTAAGAGATTCTGAGGAGAAGAAGGAAAGCAAAGGCTGAAAAGCCTCATCCCCTGCTTCCCCTCTAACAAACTGGCTGCACAACCATGACTATGAGCCATGCATTCCTGGAACAGACTTCAGCACCTTTATAAACCCTCTGCAAGCCATTACACCCATGCCCAGCCCGATGGATATTCTGGTTAGTGCCCTTCTACTGCAAAATCTACGTATTAGGGACAATACCAGAGCTATTCCTGAATAAGAAAATAAACCTAGGGACCATAGAGGGATTAAGATCTCAAAAAAATTTAGGGACCAGAAACACATACAGGCCTCCACTCTAAAAGACACTCTGAATTCAATCAACAAAGCCAGTAACTGCTCCATACTAACACAAAGTAATTGGAACCAAAATATGATTAGAATGGGGTTTGTTTTTTCACTCTCTCCAGCCACGAAATGGGCAGCAAAATATTTGTCCTCGTTTAGGGCAAATCTGGGGAAAAACCTCTGGAAGGAGCCCCCAGAAAACAATCCCCCACAGCCCCTCCCCACTCACCTGAATCAGGAAGAATTTTCTTTGAGAGAAGTGGAAAATAACCTGTTTATTTAACAAACAAAACCCTTCCCAGCACTAAAAAAATTAACAACACCAGGTGACAACAGAATTCTTTCACCACTCTGCAGAGATGACAAATCCAGAAAGTCTCTCCTGGGAGTTGTCGCCCGGGTCTGGGCGCTGGGGATTGCTCTGGGCACTGGGGATGGCTGCTGCAGATCACAGAGCGCAGGCTCTCGGTGCTCCTCGGTGTTTAGAGGGTCCCAGTCCAGAGCAGGTTGGATGGTATTCAGGAAAGGGAAAGGAAACAGTCCAGGGAAAGAATTGGACTGCTTAGCTAAACTAATTTAAAAAGCAAAGGCAAAAGCAAAAGCAAGCAAAAAAGCAAAGCAAAGCAAGCAAAAGCCAGCAAGCAAAAGAAAGCAAGTCAGTCAACACTGGCCTCTTCTAGACAGCAGACCATGGGGGCAGGTGAGCCGGCCGATAACAAGGCAAAACAAACCTTCACTTTCTGAGTCAGTTCTGAAAGCAAAGAACAGAATATCAAACATAAACAGAACACACGATTGGAGATACAAACACCATAATGTCACCCTTGGACATTCCACCTCTTACCTCCATATCTTCAACATCATGTAAAAACTCCATCAAGTAAAAACTTCCATCTTTCACTTACTCATACGCATTTCCTTCTATTTCACTTGCTCAAATCTTTGAGCCTTACACATTTCCTTCTGTCTCATGTCTGTGTGTTTTCGTGTACAGACACTGGCAGTAACATCCAGCAAATAGTGATATTTGCACGAGTCTCACCCCACAGTCAGATCCCCCCTGAGGTACACATCGTGTTGCTCCATCTCTCTGCATTATCCACCATGTACAACCTGGTCCCTGAGCAAAGACAATCCCACAAATGGGTTTTTCTTACTTGAGGCAGAATTGATCCACACTGATTTCCCTAACAAACCTCTGACATGTGCCACTGGGACTTTATCTCCATCTACTATATTCAGGGGCTCAGACTGGGCAGGACCTGCTCAATTGGTGGAACCTCGGCTGTTAACTAACCAGGTGGTCTTTGCTAAATGCTGCTCCCAATTTTTGAAAGATCCCCCACCCAATGCTTTTAAGATTGTTTTTAACAGTCCATTGTACCTCTCCACTTTGCCTGCAGCTGGTGCATGGTTTGGGATGTGGTACGCCCACTCAATGCCATGTTCCCTAGCCCAGGTGTTGATAAGGCTGTTCTTGAAATGAGTCCCATGGTCTGACTCAATCCTCTCAGGGTACCATGCCTCCAAAGGACCTGCTTCTCAAGGCCCAGGATGGTGTTACGGGCTGTAGCATGAGACACAGGGTAGCTTTCCAACCATCCAGTGGTGGCTTCTACCATGGTCAGCACATAGCGCTTGCCTTGGCGTGTCTGGGGCAGTGTGATGTAGTCAATCTGCCAGGCCTCCCCATACTTGTCCTTGGACCACCGCCCACCATACCACAGAGGATTCACCCGCTTGGCCTGTTTGATGGCAGCGCACGTCTCACAGTCATGGATCACCTGAGAAATACTGTCCATGGTTAGAGCCACCCCTCGGTCTCGTGCCCACTTGTAGGTGGCATCTCTGCCCTGATGGCCTGAGGCATCTTGAGCCCATCGAGCCAGGAACAACTCCCCCTTATGGTGCCAGTCTAAGTCTATCTTTGACACCTCTATTCCTGCTGCCTGATCTACCTGCTCATTGTTTTGGTGCTCCTCATTAGCCCGACTTTTGGGGACATGGGCATCTACATGATGGACTTTCACTGTTAGTTTATCCACCCGAGAGGCAATGTCTTTCCATATATCAGCAGCCCAGATTGGCTTTCCTCTACGTTGCCAGTTGGCCTTTCTCCACCTTCCCAGCCAGATCCACAGAGCATTGGCTACCATCCACGAATCAGTATAAAGGTAGAGCTTTGGCCACTTCTCCCTTTCACCAATGTCTAGAGCCAGCTGAATGGCCTTGAGCTCAGCAAGTTGGCTCGATTCACTTTCTCCTTCAGTAGCTTGTGCAACTTGTCGTGTGGTGCTCCATATGTCTGCTTTCCACTTCCGGTTCATCCCTAAGATGCGACAGGAACCGTCAGTGAAAAGAGCGTAGCAGGTCTCCTCTGCTGATAGTTGGTTGTATGGTGGAGCTTCTTCAGCCTGTGTCACTTCTCCCTGCTCTTTTTTGTTAGTGAGGCCAAAGTTTTCACTTTCCGTCCAGTCTGTAATTATCTCCAAAATCCCAGGGTGATTCGGGTTTCCAATATGGCATGCTGTGTGATGAGAGCAATCCACTTGATCCATGTGGTGTCAGTGGCATGGTGAGTGGAGGGAACCTTTGCTTTGAACTTCCACCCCAGCACCGGCAGTCAGGGTGCCAGGAGGAGTTGTGCTTCTGTGCCAATCACCTCCGAGGCAGCTTGAACTCCTTCATAGGAAGCCAAGATTCCCTTCTCTGTTGGGATGTAGCTGGCTTCAGACCATCTGTAACTTTGGATCCAGAATCCCAGTGGTCAGCCTCGAATCTGCCCAGGCACCTTCTGCCAAAGGCTCCAGGACAGACCATTGTTCCCAGATGCAGAGTAGAGCACATTCCTCAACTCTGGTCCTGTCCTGACTGGGCCAAGGGCCACAGCATGAGCGATCTCCTGCTTGATCTGGGTGAAGGCTTGTTGCTGCTCAAGGCCCCAGTGGAAATCATTCTTCTTTCTGGTAACCAGATAAAGAGGGCTCACAATCTGGCTATACTTGGGAATATGCATTCTCCAGAAACCTATGGCACCTAGGAAAGCTTGTGTTTCCTTTTTGCTGGTTGGTGGGGACATAGCCCTGATCTTGTTGATGACCTCAGTGGGAATCTGGTGCCATCCGTCATGCCATTTCAGTCCCAGGAACTGGATCTCTTCAGCAGGTCCATTGACTTTGCTTTTCTTGATGGCGAAGCTTCTAGTAGTATCTGGATGATCTTCTCACCTCTCTCAAACACTTCCATTGCTGTGTTCCCCCACACAATGATGCCATCGATGTACTGCAGGTGTTCTGGAGCCTCACCCTTTTCCAGTGCAGCCTGGATCAGTCCATGGCAGATGGTGGGGCTGTGCTTCCACACCTGGGGCAGTCGGTTCCAGGAGTACTGCACACCCTTCCGGGTGAAAGGAAACTGAGGCCTGCATTCTACTGCCAGAGGAATGGAGAAAAACGCGTTAGCAATGTCAGCAGGGGTGTACCACTTTGCTGCCTTGGACTCCAGCTCGTACTGGAGTTCCAGCATGTCCAGCACAGCAGTGCTCAGCGGTGGAGTCACTTCATTCAAGCCACAATAATCCACAGTCAATCTCCATTCTCCTTCAGACATGTGCACAGGCCAGATGGGGCTGTGAAAGGGTGAGTGGGCCTTACTGACCACCCCTTGGCTCTCTAGCTCACAGATCATTCTGTGGATGGGGATCAAAGCACCTTGATTTGTCTGATACTGCCGGTCGTGCACTGTTGAGGTGGCAATTGGTACTTGTTGCTCTTCCACCCTCAGGAGTCCTACTGCAGATGGGTTCTCTGACACTCCAGGCAAGGTGTTCGACTGCTTAATGTCCTCTGCCTCTGCAGCAGCTATGCCAAAATCCCACCTGAGTCCCTTTGAGTCTCTGTAACATCCGTTCTGGAGGAAGTCTATGCCCAGAACACATGGGGCCTCTGGGCCGGTCACAATGGATGTTTCTGCCGCTCCTTCCCAGCCAGGCTCACCTCAGCTCCCAACAGGGTCAATTGCTGCGATCCCCCCGTCACCCCAGCAATGGAAACAGGTTCTGCCCCACATGTACCGATGGCATTGGGGTACACTGTGCACCAGTGTCAGCGAAGGCTTCATATTTCTGTGGCTCTGATGTGCCAGGCCATCGGATCCACACCATCCAGAAGATCCAGTTTTCCAGTGCTTCTCCCTGGCTAGAGACAGGGCCCCTCTAACCCTGGTTATTGTTTCTTTCCTAGGCATACATGGTAGAGGTATTTTAAAGGTGATCTGACAGATCATACCCGGCAGCTCGGTCATGGGAGGCTGAGGCTACCTTCACTTTACTGGAATTCCTTCGGTCAGTGCTTCCCTCCTTGAGCTGACGCGCCCACGGTGCCAGGACAGAAATGGGTTTCCCATCTCACCTTCCCATGTCTTCCCCATGGTCACACAGAAAGAACCCCAGGCCAGCCTGTGGGGCGTACCCTCTCTCTGGCTGGGGAACGTTGGGCTCTGACTTTGGGGCCTGTGACTCGCACTGGGGCAATGTGGGAACTGTTCTTCCTCACCTCCTCCCTCATCTCCCTCATCTCCTCTTTGAGTTCCTTGCCCACAGCAGAGCCATGAGCCTGCACTGGGCCATGGATCATACTCTCACAATTTCTCAGCTGTTGGCAGCAGAGCTCACTGTCTCTCGGCTGTTATCGGCATTAATCGTGGCAATGAAGGTGGTGTACTGAGATGGCCCCAGCCTTGCCAGACTCCACAGCATTTGCCCTGTGCCCCTGACCTTGTTGGGGTCATTATCATGCTGTCCATCCCTCCCAAAGAGTACCTCCAATGCTGCCACTTCCTTCAGCTGTTGGTCCCTTCCTCAAGGGTTTTCCATCATGTTCTGTGCTGGTGCTCCTGCATTCTCACCCTGTGGACAAACCTCTCTCTGGCACTCATTAAAAGCCGCTCTCAGAGGGAAAGGGACCCTGGCTCCCTTACAAAAATCTGATTCATACCTGAGCCTTGGGTCAAGGGTCCCAAATTCCTTGCCTCACCACCATCCAGCTGGACACCTGTACCCATGAGGTCTCAGACTTGAAGCAGTCAGGTTGTATAAGCCTCACGTCTCCATCATACAATGTCCTTGTGCAGGTTACGGAGACTTTTGTACATCAGGGACTCGGTGATGATCACAACCTCTGGCTCCCCTGTGGGTTGTGAGGGCCTTCCCTTATCTGGGTGCTCTGATTCCATCTTAGACCTCCTTGTTTCTACAGGGGCGACTGCTGCTGGCTGTGGCTGCCTTTGTGGCTCGGCTGGAACCTGGACAGTTGTAACATCTGTGGGTTCCACTGCTGCCCCATCAGACTCTCCTTTTTCGAGGCAGGGGGAGGGCTTCTCACCAGCTGGGGAATGCACTCCTTCAGCATCTCCTGCATCTCCCTCACCAGACCCCCACCCAGTCTGGGTGGTTCATATCTGGGGTGGCTGTGGGGCAGGGTCAGGCTCTGGGGCAGCAGCATCCCTGGTCTCTGGGGCCGTGTCAGGTTCTGGGCTGGGTGTCAGGGTGGTTATCCAGGTTAATCTTCCCTTGTCTCTCAGTGCCAAAGAGAACAGGGCTAACAGCAACACAGCCCCTGTATGATATCATTGGTATTTGGAGTGGATCTGAGCCCTTCACAAACTGGTGGGGCAGCCCCAAAGAGATGGTTAAAGGCTTGGGAGAAAATTTCCCCCGGTGTCATTTCCTCACAGTAGGTGCCATTATTAAAGTAACCCCAAAAGCACACAGTTAGTGTGTGATAGCTGTGAATCCATGTGCCTGCTTCCCAGAGGAAGTTAAAAATCCATGAATTCTTCCCCTTATTCACCCATAAAACAAACCAGAGAACAGCCACAGCAGCCTTGGCTGTAGGAGCCGTGTTTAGATCAGGGCCTGCAAATGGAGAAATGCAGCCACGGTTCCGTGTCACCCAAACCAGGGCAGGCTGGAGCACAGGGTGCCGCTGAACGAGGTTTCTGTAGCAGCACACAAAAATTGGATTACTCAAGAACTGTTATTCCCTTTTTTGTTCCTGTGCCCTCGAGCCGCACGTTGGGTGCCAAAATCTGTCTTGGTTTGCAAAGACAGGAGTCTGCTAAGGAAGGCAGGACCCTCCCTGAAATGGGAAAAAAATAAATGTAGACCCCCTCCCTGTAAATTGCTATAAATTTGAAGTTAAGGGCGACTCTCAGGCAAAAATATGGGAGCAGGAATAACAGTTCTTTATTAGGGAAGAAAATAAAAAGATAAAATAAACAATGCAGTGAACCAACCTCTAACAGATGGCAATTGAATACATCTTGCCTCGCAATCTAGGACAACAACTTATTCAGCATGAATCACATCCATTTACTACATGCCCCTTACCCACAGATATTGCCCACCTGAGACTGACATGCCAAAACATTTTTTAAAAATTGTGCATTTTTCTTCATAATTAAAATTAAGTGAATTTTTAATTAAATTAATTAAACTAATTGATTTTTGATAATAATAATTAAAATTTTATTTTGCTTATGCATAAAAATATTATTCTATATTTTAACATTTCCTCTTAATGCTTCTATAAAAAAATCTCTGTATGTTTTTTGCAACCAAAAACGTATTGGTCATTGGTTCTAAGTAACACAATTCCCTTCATTAATTCATTGACCACTATTGGCTATTGATTTTGCCCTCATTATTCTAATTTCCTTTATTTTTATTATCTTTGTCATAATTTTTTCTCATTTTCACAGACAGGGTAAAAGCGGCCACTTTGGGAAGCATGGAGACATTTCTGGGCACATTTGGGACAGTTTTGTGTCTGGGGAGGGAATTCAGAGAGAACTTGAGGGTCTGGGGACCACTGGGGGAGCCGGGCGGGCGCTTGGAGGGGCACTCAGGGATCCTGAGGGGCAGTTCGGGGTCCGGGGGAGCACTCGGGGGTCCGGGGCCCTGGAGGTCAGCGAGGGGAATTTGGGGCCCTTCGGGGTCCGGGGAACACTCGTGGGAGCTTGGGGAGATTTAACCGGGTTCCTCAGGGCGCAGGGCGCGGCAGGAATTTTAGGCGCAGAACTGTGTTCTGATGGGCTCTGGGGCCGCGGGGGATGAGAGGAGAGGAATTCCCAGAAGTGGCTGTACCGGGCATCTGTGGGGCTGGGAGCACTCAGGGGATCCGAGGACGGTTTTAGGGGGTCCCGAATGGGCGCTGAGGGCACTTGGGGATCCCGGAGGGTCTGGGGGGCACTTACAGGATAGATGGTGGTGGATATCGGGGGTTCTGTGGAGCGCGGGGCATGACGGGCGTTGTAGTCCCGGCCCCAATGGAGCTCTATGGGGCCACAGGGCATCATGGGAGTTGTAGGCAAAAGAAAAGATGGCGCTGAGTCCAGACACCGCCCCCAAAGCCATGATCCCTGGCGCTGATTGGTTGGAGGCAGTCATGATGGGCGGGAGTCTCGACCAATGGGAGTCGGCAGAGGCGGGACCAGCCCATTCAACCTCTCCAGTCCTTCCCAGTACAGCCCAGTTCATCCCAGTACAGCCCAGTAGAAACCAAGTTCCCCTGCAGTCCTTCTCAGTACAGCCCAGTCCCTCCCAATATACCTGAGTTCATTCCCAGGCCCTCCCAGTTCCTCCCAATGTCATCCCCAGTATGCCCCAGTGTTGCCCCAGTGTTCCCCGCAATGTCCCTAGTTTGTCCCGGTATCCCCCAGTTTCACTCCCAGTGTGTCCCAGTGTACACCCACAGTCCATCCCAGCCCACCCAGATTGCCCGTCAGCATTCCTCATGTTCCCAGGCTGTCCCAGCCCTCCACAGCATCACTCCCAGTATGTCCCAGTGTGTCCCACAGCATTCCCAGTGTTCCCCAGTATGTCCCAGTCCTCCCCAGTGTCTCCAAGGACAGTTTAATTTCTCAGGGCATCCACGGCAGCCAAACCCAGCAGTGGGGTCAGTGCAGTGCCCATGGCCACAGCCCCTTGCAGTGCCCAGTGCAGCTGGGGCTGATGATCCACCCTCACAGCTGGCCCAAGCCCGGTCTGGATGGTTTTGGTGGCACCTTGGGCTGGCACACACCTGAGGAGGGTGTCTGTTTTCATGGGGAAACTCAGGAGTTTTAGATTGCTCCAAACATAGAAAAAGGGAAAGCCCCTCTTAGGCTGGGTGCAGCCAGCTCTGCAGGCACAGCAGGTCCCAGGTGAGTGAGGAGAGACAGGATGGGCTGGGGCAATGTGGAGCAAGGTTGTCCACGCTGGGCCAGAGCTCAGGGCACAGCTTCTCTGAGCAGGCCAGAGCTCCTGAGGGGAGACCCTGGCTCAATATCAATCACAGAATGCTGCAATCGCCTCTGATCTAAAGAGAAATGTAATAAAACACACCCTTTAAAATAGGAATGTGTATTTCTTACAAGCACTTTGAAATATTTCTCCACAACTGGAAGAGGAAAACTTTAATGACCCTCTCAGGGCTTTGGTGTTGTTTACATCAGACTCAGTCCCTGAGCATGTCTTCAAAAAAACTTCTCAAGAACTCAAAGTTAAATTAAAACTCCAAAGTTTCTTGAAGTTTTAATGGGTCCCACTGAGGGACACGACTGAGAAAGTGTCCCCAGGTTCCAGTCAGAGCAGAACACTGGAGGCACTGATGACAGCTGGGGACAAGCAAGGGAAAGGTGTCTCTGGTGCTGAGCAAACCTGGATGTGTTTCAGGAATGCAAAGGGCCCAGGCCTGAGCCCCAGCCCCTGGCAAGGCAGATCCTGTCCCTCCCTCATTGCTCAGGGCTCTTCCCGGGATGGGCACTGGCATGTGGGGATGTGCAGTGCCAAGGGCAGGACCATGGGGCGGCCCCTGCCAGGCTGCTGAGCAGGGACAAGGAGGCACTGAGGCCCCAGGGCTGCAAGGGTCACTTGTCCCCTCGTGGCCTCAGGCCCAGGGCCAGCAGCCATGGCCAAAGGGCTGCACAGGTTGGCTCTGTCAGGGCCTTGCAGCTGCTGCACATCCCTGAGCCCTCTGCAGCCCAGGCTGTCCCACGGTGTCCCTGCCCTGCGCCTCTGTCCCTGCAGGCTGTCGTCACCCCCGGCTGCCCCACCTCGCTGGCCCTTCCTTTGCTGGCAGCTCTGCCTCCTGCTGCCCCTGCCTGGCCACACAAAGCCTTGGGCTGCTCCAGGCTCCTGCTGGGGACGTGTTGCACCACAGCCCTGCCCTGGGAGGGAAACTCCTTTCTTCTGGTGTCCAGTCTGTGCCTCCCCAGCTGTCCTTGGTGCCATTATTTCTTTTTCTCACTGTTTTATACAAGGAAGAAAATCTGCATCCTCTCTGAAGTCACCCTTCAATCCCTCCCAGGCTACTCCTGTTCTGTCCTCAATCACCATATCACTGACCCCAGAGCCTGCAGCCTCTACCTGCTGGTTATGTGATGAGGCCTCCAAACCCCATCTTGGGAGATTTTTGGATCCTCTACGAGGTCTGTGAAAATGTAAAAACAGTCAAAGTTATTTTCTGCAAAATCTTGCAGTGACAGAACAAGGATCAATATCTTTAAACTGAATGAGGGTGGATTTACATTTGCTAGAAGGACGAAATATTTTATAATTATGAGAGTGGCACAAAATGGCAAATGTTTTTCCAGTGAGATGTATTCCCCATCCCAAGAATGCTCCAAAATCAGGGAGTGTCTGCAACCTGACCCAGTGAAATCCCCTCACCAAGGATGGAATTCCTGTTGTGTGGGTTCTCGGATGTGCTGGGTGCCCTCACAACAGTTCTGGCCACAATGTCTGCTGAGGGCAGCCAGGCTGCTACAGGGCAGTGACCTCACAGCCATCACCATGGCAGCCCTGTCCCCTGGGCCTAGCTCTCCCCTTTCCTCTGCCCCTGCCTTGTCTCTGCTGGCATGAAGAGTTTTGTTGTTTATATCTTGCCTCCAAGGTGCTGGGCCAATGGCTTCCCAGTCAGGCTCCTGGAGCAGAAGTGGCTTTTCAGAGCCCAGCCAGAAATGAGCCCTGAGGCAGCAGCTCTGCAGCGCTGGCCACCAGGCTGGGTTGCAAGGGAGGCTTCTGGCCATGCCTTGCAAGCAGCTGCTGCTGCCAAGGTGCCTTTGGTGCCTCGGGCTGTCCCTGGCACAGCTCCCAGCACGGCACTCTGCCCTTGTGCCCGAGGCCTTCCCTGTGCTGGGGCTGGCCTGGGGCTGTTCCTGCAGCGGGACCTGCCCTGCTCCTGGCACAGGAAAGGCAGTTCCTGCTGGAGCAGGAGGCTCTGCCTGCAATGGGCTCAAACCACTCCAGCAAGGCCCTGCTGACTTCAAAATTGCTTCCTAGAGCAGAATATCCTATAATTGTTATAGATTCTGGACTGTGGAGTAAATAACTCTGGTTAAGAGCTTATTGTCTAATCATTATCAGATTGTATTTATATAAATATATCTGGTATTACATCATTAATCCTGTATGAAAAATTGCATTGACAAATTGTTCAATTCTACCTGTCCAATCATTTATACATAAACCTTTG
The DNA here is from genome assembly GCF_050655825.1 of Lonchura striata. Lineage (NCBI taxonomy): Eukaryota > Metazoa > Chordata > Aves > Passeriformes > Estrildidae > Lonchura > Lonchura striata. The sequence goes on along the minus strand of NC_140735.1, from coordinate 2,901,137 downwards.
ACAAATTCTGGGGCCGGTATTGCATCCAGTCACTCCCAGTCTCCTCTCTTAAAAGGAATTTTAGAAGTCTGGAGGCTCTGCAGGGCTTTTAGAACCCATGGTGGCTGCTGGGTGTCTCCATCTCATGACTCAGTAGGAGTTTCTCCAATAAAGCAATAAAGCTTTTGCCTGAAGCTCCCACCCTGCACATGACAGGAACCCCTGTGAGTACCTGTGACATCCTGGCTCTTTGACAGCCTGGGGATGTCACTGTGGAGCCCCCGTGAGTGCCTGTGACAGATCAGTGCCTCTGCAGCCCAAGGTGCCCTGGGATGTCACCATGGAATGGCTGTGACTGCCTCTGACCACATGGCTCTTTGCCATCCCCAGAAACCCTTGGGAGGTCTCCATGGAGCCACTGTCTCTGTGTGTGACACTCCAGCTCTTAAAAACAGCCTGGAGACTCTTGGAAAGTCCCCATGGAACCCCTCTGAGGGCCTATGACAAATCTCATCCTTACAAGGCAACCATCACCAGGAAACCCTGTTGCTATGGTCAGTTTCCATGGCAACCATCCCCAGCCCCTGTTGCTATGGTCAGTTTCCATGGCAACCATCCCCAGCCCCTGTTGCTATGGTCAGTTTCCATGGCAACCATCCCCAGCCCCTGTTGCTATGGTCAGTTTCCATGGCAACCATCCCCAGGCCCTGTTGCTATGGTCAGTCCCTGGGCAGCTCCATGGAGACCCCATGCCAGGGGTGGTTGCCATGGACACCAGCTCAGGCCTGGAGCCCGTTGCCATGGCAACCATTGGCACTCCCATCCCCAGGGTCATGGATCCAGAACCACAGAATTGGCTGAGCTGGGAGGGACCCATCAGGATCCTCGAGTCCAACTGCTGGCCCTGCACAGGACACCCCAACACTGCCAGCCTGGGCCTGGCAGCGCTGTCCAAACGCTGCTGGAGCTCAGAGAGCCCTGGAGCTGTGACCCTTCCCTGGGGAGCCTGGGCAGTGCCCCAGCAGCCTCTGGGCAAAAACCCTTTCCTGAGATCCAACCTAAGCCTGCCGCGACTCAGCTGCAGCCGCTCCCTCCACTCCTGTCCCTGGGCACCAGAGTGAAGAGGTTCCCTCAGCCCCAGCCAGGGACCCGCTCCCAAGGCTGCTGCTATGGCCACCAGGGCTGGCACCAGCTGGGATGCTCGGTTTCCACAGGCCGGGGCTCAGGAATGGGATTCCGCAATTTCCTACGCCCGCTAAAACCCTGCTGGTGCTCATTGCCCTCCCACCTTCAGTTGAAGGAAGAAAGGGAAAGATCCCTAGCTGGGATAAGAACAATTTATTTGGAACAGCAACAAGATAAGGAACAAAGAGAAACAGAAAAAATATTGACAACAGAAGGGATAAGAAAAACTATTTACAGGGAAAACTACATCACCATCAATTGTATCTTCCTGGCCACATGTTTCCTCCTGCAAGGAAAGGACACCCGTCTCCTCAGGGAAAGAGAGAGAGAGTCCCTTTCCTGCCCCTGGCAATGACCTGAGGTGGGAGTGAATGTAGTGACAGGGCCATGGCCAGACCCTCATGCCCTTCAATCCCATATCAGGCCATTGGTAGGGGCAGGAAAAGGGACAGGTGTCTTCCCAGCATGGATCACAGGGAACATGGGTCACCAAGGCTCTTCCCAACGTGGTCTTCCAATGGGGGATGAAACTGGAGCAGTGCACAAAGCTCTTCCTGCAGCTGGGGAACTTTCAGGATTTCCCTTACTGGTGCCTCCGTTGGTGTTTGGTCAAGTCAGAGCTCCAGGTGAAGCTCTTCCCACACTGGGGACACAAGTAGGGCCTCTCCCCAGTGTGGATGCGTTGGTGGCTGACAAGATGGGAGTTTTGCTTGAAGCCCTTGCCACAGTCAGGGCAGAGGAAATGCCTCTCCTCAGAGTGAATCCGCTCATGCCGGAGGAGATCTGAGCTGCTGTTAAACGTCTTCCCACAAGTGGAGCACATGTAGGGCCTCTCCCCGGTATGGATACGCTGGTGTGTGACGAGGGTGGAGTTGCGCTTGAAGCCCTTCCTGCAGTCAGGGCAGTGGAAGGGCCTCTCATCCGTGTGAATCCACTGGTGTTTGAGGAGACCAGAGCTGCTGTGAAACCTCTTCTGACACTCAGGACACTCATAGGGCCTCTCCCCAGTGTGGATGCGTTGGTGGATGATGAGGTCAGAGCTCCGTCTGAAGCCCTTCCCACATTCCCCACACCCGTAGGGCCATTCCCCGGTGTGGATGTGTTGGTGGCTGACAAGGTGAGAGTTGGAGCTGAATCCTTTCCCACACTCCGCACACTCGTAGGCCCATTCCCCGGTGTGGATCATCAGGTGGCATTTCAGACTGTTGCTCTCCCTGAAGCTCTTCCCACACTCCAAGCACTTGTAGGGCTTCTGCCCATCAGGAAGCTTCTCAGGGACCACCAGCTCTGAGCTCTGACTGAAGCTCTGCCCACCTTCCTGGCCCAGAGTGGGTCTTTCCTCCTCAGAGCATCCTGGGCTGGGCTTGCAGCCCCTCCTCCTGTGAGACCTCCAGGGATTTTCCTCCCTGTTGGATTCCTGCGCTGTGGAGTTGCTCAAAACGGCCTCTTCCATTAGGTTCTGCTGCAGGGATTTGTCCTTCCTGGTCTCCATCCTCAGCTCCTTGTCTGGAGGAGGAAGGACAAGGAGAGGATGGGATTTGCCTCCGTGCCACAGGGAAGGGCAAGCAGATCCCTCCAGTGCATCACCAGCAGGAGGGCACCGGCAGCGGGGCTGTCCTGCAGCTGGGGGCCAGGCTGGGCTGGGAGATGGAGCAGGAGAGAGGGGGAAAGGGGCACTGGCTTCCTCCTCACCTGCCTCGGTGTCCCAGGGAATCTTCCTCTTCCTCGCAACCTTCTCCATCTGGTGAACGTTTGGGTATGGGAAATCCTGTTTTTGGAGAAAAACAAGCGATGAGTACAGTGAGTTTTGTACTGGCTTCAAAGCAAACCAGGGGGAGAGTCTAAGCCAGAATGACAATTGAATAAGAAAATTAAGATCACAGCAACGATACAGAAACACTGGTTTAAACTCACAGAGTCAGGATATAACCTGACACCCCGTTGGTCAGGGTGATGGTAGGAGTCTGATGAAATGGTGACTGCAGTCCGGCTGGAGTGATGAACGTGATTCTGTCAAAGCAGTGATCCTGTAGAAGGGTCTGGTCTTCCTCTGAAGGTCCAGTGGTGGTTATGGAGCTCTTGTCCTCTGGGAATCCAGTAGGCAAGGTGGTTGTGGTGTTGCAAGGGTGAGATTATATCCCGGCAGGAATGCTTGGTTCCTCCCCCTGGGCGGAGCATCCCACAATGGGATGATGTAATTTTATCAGTCCTGCAGTGACACTCAATGGCCCATTAAGAAAAGATGGCCCCTGGAGAGCATTATCAGGGTTGAGCCATGGAAGAGATAAAGAACACTGCCCCACCTGTTGATAACAGTTTATGGAGATGGTGACTGAAAACACTTTTGGTTACATCTGACACTGTAACCTGAAACAGTGAGGCAATCCCTGCTCGGGGTGGGGGGTGAACACCACCCCCCTTACCCAAACTGGCTCAGGTGTAAAACCCCCACCCTGGGAAGGCCACACACACAGGGGACAATGTCACACTTGCCCTGCCCCAGGGGAGATCTCTGTCCTTGTCACTCCCTTGCTCTCCCCCCTTTTCTTTTTCTTTCCATGTCTCTCTACCTCACATTTACTGTTCAATAAAATCCACTTTGGATTTGGTCGCCTGAGCACCTTAATTGGGGCAGAGACATCTCTTTAACAATTTTATTACCCAGACTGCAATATTATTTTGCACAGTGGGTTCAGGGTTCTGTTGTGTGACCCCAAGGGTCTTTGACAACAGCCTGGTTCTCTCCTCTGTGGAGTTTGTGGCTCTTTCTGGAGGAACTCTTGGAAACTTGGATGCAGCTTCCTCTGAGCAGATTTTGGGAGAGCTTATGAGGAAAATGGCTGTTGTGGGTGGCCAGTGTAAAGAAAATATTTTCTTGTCCTACCTTGAAAAGTCTGTTAAAATCACTGGAAGAAAGGAACCAAATGATATCAGCAAGATTGACAAGGATCATTCACCCCAAGGTGAGAAATACAAGGCTACCAAAAGTCCTACAGGAAGCCCAGCTCAAGTAGCTAAATCTCAAATAACTTCTGAATTCAGAGGCGTGGGTGCTTTTCCAAATATGAGAATCATTATTTACTTTGTCTCTGTCACCTTTGTGACAGCTACACGACCTTTCCTTTTTTTTAATAATTTGTATTGGGCCAAATTTCCACTTTTCCTCTTTGGAGTCTGCCAGCATCTTTATTGGAGCTGTGCTGGAACTGACAGAATTTGGAATTGCCAGAGAATTGCTTCTGTTTATGGTTTATTCATGTGTGGGATTTATTTGGGTTTCCATCACAAGTGACTTTTGGGAAGAGCAAATCTTCCTCAAGACATTTTATAGAGGGTTAAGTTTGATTTCTGCTGAGTTTGTTTTGTCCAGTGTCCAGGGGATGCTCAAGGGGTCTCTGGTTTTGGTTTGGCCCTAATTTTCTACTGATTTGTCTTTATCACTTAAAAACACCTGAAAAAATATTAAAAATATTATTGACCAGAGATGTCAAAAGTCCCACCATTTAAGAAGTATTTGAGGTAGAATTTACTGTTTGGGAACATATTCTGGATGATTTGTGGGTTCTTGGAGGAGATATGGCAGTATTCTCCATATCTTTGCACTTCAAAATCCAAGGTGGATTGCTCTTTCATCTCAAAATGACTCAATCCCCCTGGAAGCTGCACAGTCTTACCCCAAACTGGCTACAACCCACCTCAAAATGGCTGGTTCCCACCTCACTCCCATGCCAAAATTAGTCACCTTCACAGCCTCCAGGTTGAGATGTAGTTGGAAGGAGATCAGAAGAAGTGAGATCCAAATTTGAGGGTGTGGGATTGGGACTGTGTGGGGCTGGGTGGGTGTGATTTATTTTTATAATAAATAAAACTATCAGAATTACTGATTTCTGTCCCATTCATTTTCTGTCAGTTCTGGTTTGCTTTTCAGAGTGCTGCCTTCTCAGCTGATTTTGTTTGTGTCTTCCTGTCCCAGACTGAAAAGCAAGATGTATTCTATTTGCCATCTGTATGGCAGTTGTCCTGTGTTAAGTCGGCAGTTTTTCCTTATCTCTTCCACAATCAATCCTCCCTCAGGGGAGACATCTGCTGATAATGGGCTATTGAATGTCACTGCATGACAGATGAGAACTGTAACATCCCATTGTGAGATGTTCCGCCCAGAGGGAGGAGCCAAGCATTCCTACCTGCATCTAGTTTTGAGATTCTGGCCCACCAGCACAGCTTTTTCTGGGCTGGATTTTTCAGAGGAACAACTGCCTCTTCCTCTTCAGAGGAAGACTCCCATTCCTACAGGATCACTTCTCCAACAGAACCACAGCTGACACTCCTGGAGGACTGCAGCCACAATTACAATTGGACTGCGGTCAACACCCTGTCCAACAGAGTGTCAAGTTGTATTCTGACTCTGTCAGTGTTCTAGTTTACTGCATTGTTTATTTTCTTCCCTAATAAAAACTGTTATTCCTGCTTCCATATTTTTACCTGACAGCCGCCCTTAATTTCAAATTTATAGCAATTCTTAAAGAAAGAGTCTTCATTTTTCCATTTCAGGGGAGGCTCCTGCCTTCCTTAGCAGACACCTGTCTTTCCAAACCAAAACACCTCCTTTCTCTCCTGCCTTCCTTTGCCTGCTCTGTTTCTCTCTCAGTGCCTCCTTTGACCCAGGGCAGCTCCCACCAAAGACCCTGTCCTGATTTCATTCCCAATCCATGAGCTATGACAACCACAGGTGAAGTTATGAAGGCTGGCAGTGAAATGTCACTGTAAGATCTTGCTCCACTTGGCTTTTGGCTCTTCCATAAGAGCTTTTCCTTCTAGGACAGGAACTTCTTTTCCTGGCTGGGAACTGGAATTCCAACCCCTGGGAGCATAGCCATGGATGCCAGAGGTGCATTCCAAGGCTCCCAGGGTGCTGCTCCTGCCGTGCCTCCCAAGGAGCTGTGCAGGGCAGGGGACAAGGTGCAGCAGCTGTGTTGGTTCTGCAGTGCCACCACGGCCCTTGGTTCCATGAATTTCTGCACTGCCAACAGCGTTTCCTGGGTTCCATGATGCCCTGCTGTGTCCCCATGGATATTTGGTGTCATGAAGTTCTTCAGTGTCGCAATGGCCACCTCGCTCCATGAGCTTCTGCAGTGTCCTTGGATGGGCAGTGTCACCATGGACCATTGGCTCCATGCAGCCCCGCTGGGTCACCATGGATTCCTTGGTTCCATGAGGTTCTGGGGGTGTCTCCATGGTCTCCTTGGATCCACAGTGTCACAATGGACCACTGGATCCACGTGGCCCTGCTGTGTCACCATGGCCCCTTGGTTCCATGGGACCCCAGGGTCACAATTGACTCCTTGCTTCCACGTCACCCCCTCAGTGCCAAAATGGCCCCTTTGTTCCATGGGGAACACAAAAGATGTATAGAAGCATTGAGGAAATCCTGCTTTAAACACCAGGGAACATCTGCATTCCAAAGAGAGGTTAAAGGTGAGGATGGCACCAGCAGCTTCCATCTGCAACATGGATCTAGGGAAAGGACAGGGACAGAGAATTCAGCTAGGAGACTCAGAGAATTCTGCATCCAGAGATCATTTCTGGTCACACTGTCCCTTTAGAAAGGTGACACCATTCCAGGAAGCCTGTACTGAGCAGGTGGCTCCTGAGTGGGGTTTGTTGTTTAGGAAACCTGCTCAGGCTTTTCCATTCTTTCCTTCCCAAGAGGAAAACTTCTCCTGGGCCTGTGTGCAGGCAGAGCCCTGAGAAGAGCAGGTGTGACACGGTGCAATGGGCTGGGACATGGAGCTGCAGAGCTCAGGGACAAGGTTCTGCTGCAGGGCACAGGGATGTCAGTGCCAGGTGGGCGATGTCAGACATGATGAGGCTGGGGGTGAGGAGCAGCTTGTCCAAACAGGGTCAGCCCTCAGGGGGCTCATTCTTCTACATGCCCAGGCCTCCTAAGGAGAACTTCAGTGTCAAGATCACCTGGGGAATGCTTCTATTAGCTCTTCTCTGAACTGGGAAATAAAACTATACTCACTTGATTGAAGAAAAACGGTCATGAGGTGTACTTTGAAATCTTCCTCCTTAACAGAACTCCTGACTGACTCCAATCAGCTCTGCAAGGCCTGGGGAGCTGAAGACAATTGAAGGAAGAGAAAGAGCCTCCAAGGGCTTTGTGTATCTTGATTATCCCTACAGTTGATTTGGGCCCCTGTCCAGGATCCTGAGGCACTGAGAGAAGGCTGAAGAAGCTGCTCAAGGAGACAGAAGTAAAACTCCAAGTCCCTTGGAGCATCAGTGGGCCCCACTGAGGACAGGGACTGCCAAAGCCTCCCAGGGACTGGAGAGAGCAGATCCTTGAGGCCAGGATTGCAGGGAGCCCAAGGCTCAGAGCAGGGAACTGCAATGCTGAGCAAGGCCTGGGCTGGCTGGGGGAAGCAGAAAGGCCAAGCCCTGAGCCCAGCCTGGCACAGCAGGGCCTGTCCCTCACGGGTGGCTCGGGGCTGTTTGTGGGGCAGGGGGATGTGAGGGGCAGCAAGGACAAATGTCACAAACCTGTGTGACCCTGCAGATCCTCATGGAACCAAGGGGCCAGTTTGACACTGTGGGCCTCATGGACACAAGAGGCCATTGTGAGTCTGCAGGGCTGTAACACCCCAGAACACTTTGGGGTCACCAAAGGTTCCTTTACTTGAGTTTGGTGCACAAGAGAAACACCAACCAGATATTCTCAGCATGGCCAGATGCAAAGAATACTCTTGGTGGGAAGGGATCCATAAGGATCATCAAATCCAGCTCTTCATTGCATGGCCCACACAGACATTGAACCCACAGCCCCAATGATACCAGCCCCATGCTCTAACCAACTGAGCTAAGAGGTCAAAATGACACAAAATGTTACCTGCAAAATATATATAACCAAGGAATTTTGGCAAAGGGTTTCATACAACATCCTGTTCTACATAAAACTCTAATCATAGTATTAACTTCATTAACTTAGCCCACTTTACCTAAAAACCGCTAGCCCGCAAGATGTTAAATTACTCAAAAATCTTCCAGGTAAGCAGGATTAGAAGGAGAATAAATAGAGAACACCAGAAAGGCAGCAGATGTATAGAAAGACACACACAGGCACCAGCTGCTCAGGTTCCAGCGTCGCTAACAGAGGAACCCCAGGAGAAGGCAGGATCCTGACCAGGGGCTGGCCTCGTGCTCCGGCTTTTAACCCCCTGGGCCTCCATGGGCCCGCCCCTGGGGTGGGACTGCCAGGTGATTGCCCAATCAGAGTCAGGGTAGGCACCAGCTGCTAGTGTGTGATTGGTTGACAGCTCAGCCAATCAGCACCGCCCCTGCTGTGTGATTGACAGCTCTGCCAGGCCAGGCTGGGGGCGGGGCTCTGTCCCACCACAAACCAAGGCCTGACCCGTCCCCGGCCCCACACGGGCATTCTGAGCATCCCAAGGTGTCTCGGGACATGGATCTCATCCAGCCTCTGACAGCGACCACGGGGACACTGGGGAACCTCATGGAACCAAGGGGCCATGATGACACTGGGCTGCCTCAGGGAATCAAGAAGACCATTGTGAACTCAGTGACCCCTAGGAACCAAGGGTCCATGGTGACCTTGTGCAGCCGCAGTGTCACAGAGGAGCCGTTGTGACACAGCGAGGGCACACGGAGCCGAGGGGCCATTGTGACACATCAGGGCTCTGTGGAACCACGAATCCATTGTGACACTGCAAGGCCTCATGGAAGCACGGGGCCATTGTGACACTGTGGGGTCCCACAGAACCAAGGGAACATGGAACAGGTCTGGCTGGCTGGGCCTCCTGGGGACCACCTGACAGGTCCGGCTGACCTTGGCATGTCGAGGGCTGCTTCTCATCTGCCTCTGTGTCCTGGGTTGTAAAATAAGCTTGTATTCTATTTGCCATCTGTTGAAGGCAAACCTGTTGGACAGGTTTTGTTATCTCTCTCAGAGACAATGGTTTGCCCAGTAGAGGCAATGGTTTGTTTATACACTATTGACTGACTCACTGCCGGGCTGGTAAATGTAACACCATCCTATTGTGAGGGGTCCCACCCAGAGGGGGAAGCCAAGAACTCTATTATTGTTTAAAGGGGTAGCTTTGGGGGAGAGAGGCAGCTGGCTCTCTCTCTTCACGGGATTCCCAGAGAAGCAGCTCTCTTCGGCGGCTCTCGCAGCGAAGCCGCCGGAGCGCGCTGAGGCGGTGGCGGCGGAGCTCGGAGGCAACCCCGACACAGAGGAAGACCGGCCCCACTGCCACCAGATCTTCAGAGGAAAACTATACCCTTCTAAAGATCACCACTTCAGCTGCAATTCATCAACCATTGCAAGGGGAACAATTGTCCCAGCAGAACTGCTACTGGCACCCCGACTCCTCAGGTTCTGGACTTTTTCACTGGTTTTGTTTGTACCGATTGCATTTGCCTTTTTAAATTGTTGTCTAGTTTTCTCCTAGTAAAGAATTGTTACTCCCATTCCCACATCTTTGCCTGAGAGCCTTTTAATTTAAAGATCCTGGTAATTCAGAGGGAGGGGGGTTTGCCGTTCTCCATTGCACAGGAGGCTTTGCCCTCTTTCACAGACTCCTGTCTTGTCGAACCAAGACACTCTGAAGCACTGGGACTCTGGGCTTTCCTTCCTATGGGAGAGAACTGTCCTTTTCCTTCAGGGACCTATGGCCAAAATTTGGATTCCTCCAAATTTCCTTATATGCCAAGATTGTTCCCAGATGAAATCTGCCAGGTCTGAGACAGGTCTGGCTGCCTTGGCCACCCAGGGGCCACCTCTCATCTGCCTTTGAAACATTGGGACCATGTGCTTTTCTTTCTTATGGGAAAAATCATCCATTTTGACCAGGAGCCAAAGCCAAAATTGGGCATCTGCCTCCAGAATTCCTTATATCCAGTGATAGTTCCCAGAAAAATGATGCCAGGACTGACAAGTATGGATGGCCTTGGCTTCCTGAGGACTGGCACTCATGTGCCTCTGAAACACTGGGGCTGTGTGCTTTCCTTCCTAATGGAAAGAACTCATCTTCCTGTCCAGGCACCCACAGCCAAAATTGAGATTCCACCTCCAAAATGCCCTGTGTCCAAGGATAGCCCCTAGACGAAAGGTGCCAGGCGAAACAGCTCTGGCTGGCTTGGCCTAAGGGTGGCCACCTCTCATCTTCTTTCAGAACACTTGGATTTCACGCTTTTCTTACAGGAAAAAACTTTCATCTTGACCAGGCACTCATGGCCAAAACTGGGATTCCACCTCCGAAACTCCATAAATCCACGAATTGCTTGCAAGTGTAATCAGCCAGGACAGACAGGTCTGGCTGCCCTTGGCCTCTTGAGAGATGCATCTCATGTGCTTTTGAAACACTGGGACTTGGCGCTTTCTGTCCAATGTAAATAGTTGTCCTTCTCAAGGTGACCATGGTCAAAATTGAGATTCCTCCTCCCAAATTCCATGTATCCAAGAATTCCTCTATAACAAAAGCTGCCAGGACAAACAGCTCTGGCTGGCTTGGCCCCCCAGGAGCCAACTCTCTCCTCTTCTGCCTTTGAAACACTGTGGCTCTGTGCTTTCCTTCCTGTGGAAAACAACCATCCTTCTTGTCTTTGCAGAAATGGCCGAAGTTGGGGTTCCACCTCCCAGATTTCCTATATCCAAGGTTTGCCTTCAGACAAAAGCTACCGGGAGAGAGAGGTCTGGCTGGCTTAGGCTGCTGGTGGCTGCCTTTCATCTGCCCCTGAAACACCGGTGTTCTGTGCTTTCCTTCCTGTGGAAAAGAATTGTGTTTCTCCTCTGGGTGTCCATGAATGAAATTGGGATTCCATGTCTGAAATTCCCTATATCCAAGAGTTCCTCCCAGACAAAATCTGCCAGTACTGTCAAGCCTGGCTGGCCTTGGCCTCTGGTGGCTGCCCCTGCCACACTGGGGCTCGGTTCTTTCCTTCCCATGGAGATCACTGTGACACTGTGGGCACCTCATGGAACCAAGGGGATCATTGTGGCACCACTGGAGCCCATGGAACCAAGGGGCCATGGTGACACCGCAGGGCTTCATGGACCCAGAGACCATTATGACTCTGTGGGGCCTGATGGAACCATGGAGACCATTCCAACCCTTCAGGGGCTTGTGTCACCAGGGGGGGCATTGTGACACCTCAGGGCCTCCTGGAAGCAAGGGAAAATTGGGACACTGTGGGGCCCCATGGAAGCGAGGGAAACATGGAACAGGTCTGGCTGGCTTGGCCTGCCGGGGGCCACCTGACAGGTCTGGCTGATGTTGGGATGTCAAGGGCTGCCTCTCATCAGCTACTGGAGCACTGGGGATCTGTGCATTTCTTGCTATGGAAAAGAACTCTCTATCTTTTCAGATGCCCTTAGCCAATACTGACATTCTGCCTAAAACATGCCCTATATTCAAGGGCATCTCTCAGAATAAAATCTGGCAGCTTTGGCTGGCCTCGTCCTCTGGTGGTCACCTCTCATCTACCCCTAAAACATTGGGGCTTTGTTCCTTCATTCCTATGGAAAAGAACTGGACTTCATGTTCACGAACCATGGCCAAAATTAGAATTGGCTACTGAGCCCGGCTGGGCTCACGGAACCATCTGCAGGTCCCGGGGGGATACTAACCCTTCCAGTGCTGCAGGGTAAAGGTGAGCCCGGCAATAACATGTCAAAACAAACACTGGGAATCAGGAGATAATGATAATCAGATCCTGGGGCAGTCTGGACTCCACCCTTGCTGGCAAATTCTGTGCATATTAGTTATATGTTGTACCTGGCCTGGTCAAGGGGACTATGCACACCAGCCATTTAATTGGACTCCGACCAAAACAGACCAAGGGAAAGTTGTTAAGCATAATGCCACCACTGTAGCTCCCATTTTTTTTGTTACTAACAAAGACTTGGCAGACTCTATGTGGGAATGGAGTAAACATGAACTCCAGGCTACCTATTGGTGTCCTAGTTCCAATCCTGGGAGGGGATATTTTCATTATCCTGGGGAATATCTGTGTGGGTATTGGGGCTGTGAAACCATAGCAACCGCCTTGGCTGTCACCCATCCAGGTAAATTTTTAAAGACCTCATGGTACCCTGAGGGGTGCAAAACTCTGGGGTATGGCACTCAAGGAGAAATTCTGTATAAGGGGGATTGCTGTCCCGTAATATTGTTGTTACTAAATTTAACTTTCAGACCTTACATTGGTAATAAAATCATAGACATTGTAAAAGGAAGACTAGAGGCAGCTCATCTAATGCTTATTAGAGATAGGTAGGAAACATTGCCCAGGGACTTAGAAGTAGATGAAACCCTGGTCTTAAGCTACCAAGAGTTAAAGCGTTTTAATGAACAAATTGGTAAAGAGAAAAAGGGGGGATTGTAATAAATAAAAAGGTCTTTGTTCATCAAAATGAGCGTTAAAGGAGATAAGAATTTGAACTGAATAGGGAATGCAACTAGCATAAAAGACTGTGTAACTAATTATATACAAGTTAACTTTTAGACCAAGGACAATCTGCAAGGAAGATGAGGAATCTTCATTCTTATGACCACCAAGGGCAGAAAAAAGTCCCCCAAGCAACCAATTGCACCGGCGCACAGTGCATTGAGAGAAAATACGTCAGCCGGAAAAAAAAAGGGACTATAAAAACAAAAAGGTCAAAGGGGGAAGGTGCGCCGTGGCAGAGCAGAGCCTCCCCAGATGCCCAGCGCTGTTCTTTTGCTTAATACCACTTGCTTAATAAATTCTTGTTAATTTATTTGTCTATAATTAGTCTCCCCAGTTGAATTTGTCCATAACAACCTGACATCCTGGTGTAGAACGTGTCCTGGAGGATCGTGCCGCACCTGAAGTCGATGAGCTTTGCCTCGCCCGTGACCAGGTTGATGAGGACTTTCTCAGCCTTGATGTCGCGGTGCAGGAGCCGCAGCTGGTGCAGCGCCGCATGGCCTCCAGCACCTGGCGGAACAGCCCCGCGCCACGGGCTCCGTCAGGAACCCCCGCTCGGCCAGCGAGTACCAGAGGTCCTGACAGCGCTGCGGACGCTCCGTGGCCAGCGCGGAGCCGTCGGGCAGCTCGAACCAGTCCAGGACCCGCACGACGCCGCGGGAGCCAGGGCACGACGTCATCCACAGCAGCGCTGGCTCCAGGGGCACAAGGGCGCCGCTGCGCTGCGGGGGGACCGCGATGCCTCAGCGGGGCCGATGCTGCGCCACGCCTCGGGCACCCCTGCCCGGCTCCAGCCCGCTCCCATTGCCTGGCCCGGGACGCTGTGGGCTCCGCTCGCTCCCCGCTCTCTCCCCTCGCAGCTCCGGCTGCCGCCCTGCCGGGCCTCGCCTCAGCCCCGCCCGGCACCCCCGCGGCTTCTCCCGCTGGCCCTGCTCACTCAGCAGCCGCGCCCGCTCCAAGATGCGGTCCCGGCACACTCGCTCATGGCCACCTGCAAGCCAAGGCCAGTGCCAGGCTGAGCTCGCCGCCCGCCGCCCGCCGCCCCCTCCGAGCGGGTCCCATCTCTTCCCGGGGCGCCGCCGGCGAGCTGGGTCCCGCAGTGAACGCTGCTGCAGCCGCCGCTGCCCAGCAGAGCCCTCCCCTCTGCGGGAGGGTCCCACGCATCCCTGGCCCAGCGCCGGGGCTCTGCCGGCAGCCAGCACCGGGACCCCAAAATTCTGCTGTCCCGGGGCCACCGAGCGGGCACCCGGCCCTTGACCCTGTTATAGATATATATTATAATATTGGCTTTTTGCAAATATTCCATTGGATTTTATATGTGTGGTGTTACAATAACTTTGTTATATAGTTTTTATTTCTGTTGTTCATTGATAAAGCTCAGACACAGTAGTGCCATAGCTGATAGAAGCATGCTTGTGTTAAAATGCCTGCTTGGATGGGATAACATCCAGTGAGCACAGGATGAGGACACCTGTACAGATCTGCCAACCATCAGCACTCACCGTCTGAAGGCAGTGTGGGCCGGGGCCAAAACTGAAGATGATGATAAAAAAGGACCAAAACCACAACCAAGGAATACACATGCCCTAAACCGAGGAGGAGCCATGCTAAACAGTTCTTGGAATATGCAAACTAACTTGGGAAAAAGTTTACTATGCATAAGGGACTATGAATATGCAACCGGCTGGTGTAAGGGAAAAGGTATTCAAGGAGTATCTCCGGAGATAACTGTGTGCTCTTGGCTCAGTGCCGAGATGCACCTGGCCCTAACAACCTTTGCTCTATGGCCCTTGTCTCCTCTTGTCCTGTATTAAACTTTTTAAATGTTCCCAGGGGAGTGAAGGTGTTTTTCCCAGCCCCGAGCAGAGAGCTCTGCCCGGCGGCTCCCGGGAAAGGCGGCGGCGCTCGGCAGCGGCCCCGGCCCGCCCGGCCCGCGGGAATTCCCCGCAGCGGGACAAAATCCTGCCCCGAAGGAGCGCTCGGAACGCCGCCTGCGGCTCCTCCGCGCCCCGCAGGTGCCGCAGCTGCCCCGCTGCGGCAGGCGCGGCTCTGGAGCAGGGAGGCTCTGCGGGACCCCCGGGCTGTGCCCCCTCCCGGGCCGTGCCCCGGGGCTGATGCTCGGCCCGGGCTCTCTCGCTGTCCCGGCTCCCACAGGGTCCCGGCGGGAGCGGCACCGCCCGCCCGGCGCCGCAGGGCCGAGCCCTGCCCAGCAAAGGCTCCACGGCCGGGCCCTGCCGGGGCTGCGGCCGCTGCCCGGCCCGGCACAACCCGCAGCGCCCGGCGCGGCTCCCTCCAGCCGGGCACTGCGGCTCCAACCAGGCGGAATATTCAGCGCACGGAATCTCTGTCAGCGCTGCTCACATTGCAAAACCAGCTGCTGCCGAGGCAATCCCACCTCCCACTGAAGCCTTCCACCCAAAATGCTGCCTTCAGCTCGGACACACCGGTAAGAAACCCAAGAGCAAACTGAAAGCTAATTAGAGAATCTTGCACAATCACACCCAAGAACATTTTGTTATAAAATCACAAATATTAACAGAAGCTGAGAAAGTCAACAATGTTAGAAAACAAGCTTCCAACAATGCGACTCAAAGAGCTAAGGGCATGCGTTTGAATGGAATGAGCTTTCTCTTTCTGACATGTGAGCAATGCCATGGAATTTCCCAAACCAGAGAAATAGGGAGGCCTGGCAGCAGCAGCTTCACACACAGACACAGCAATGACACAGAACAGGGCAGGGCAAGAGGCTGACAAAACTCTAACTGCTACTTGCAATGAAGTACCTTTGTTTCCAGTTCTAATCTAGCCACTATTAATATAGAGTCCAAAAGACTAAAAATACTAGTAATAATAATAACAACTGTACCATTAATAGCAAAAATAGAGGTAATAGAAATAATAAGAATTAATAGTGGTAATAAAAACCATACCATACTTATACCAGGTTTGCATGGCCAGGTTTTGGTAAGGGAGGGGCTCTAGGAGCAGCTTCTGTGAGAGCAGCTGTTCCTCCATGTCCCACAGAGTCAATTCCAGCGGGCTCCAGGACAGACTGGCTGCTGGACAAGGCTGGCCCTGTTAAAAATGATAACGCCTTTGGGATAAGAGATTTAAGGAAATGGGTGATCCTGGAGTTGTGACTGTGAGCAGGGAGGAGCAGGGTGAGGACCTGTGAGGGGAACAGCTCTGCACACCCCCAGGGCAGGGCAGGGCAGGAGGGGCAGGAGCTGCTCCAGCTGTTGGAGCTGATTGCCCTGAGATTCCCTGGTCAGTCCCTGGGGAGGCAGCTGGGCCCTGCAGCCCGTGGAGGGCACGGAGGGCAGAGATGCACCTGCAGCGCCTGGAGGAGCCCATGCTGGAGCAGGGGGATGCCTGAGCAGAGGCTGCGACCCCATGAGAAACCTGTGCTGGAGCAGGGACCTGGCAGGGACCTGCAAACCCACTGGAGAGGAGCCCATGCTGGAGCAGGGCCCTGCCAGGACTTGTGAGCCCATGGAGGAGCGAGCCACGCTGCAGCAGCTTGTGGAGAACTGCTGTCCGCGGGATGAACTCACCGTGGAGAAGTTCATGGAGAAGTGTCTCCAGAAGGGACCCCTGGCACAGCAGGGCAATGACTCCTCCCCCCGAGCAGCAGGAGAAACAACAGGGGATGAACTGACCAGAGCCCCCATTCCCTGTCTCCCTGCACCCACTGTGGGGGGAGGTAGAGATGGGAAGGAGGGAGGGAAGGGCAGAAGGTGTTTTTAAAGCTTGGTTTTACTTCTCACTATCCTGCCCTGATCCAGATAGCAAAAATTCCATTAATATCTCCAATTTTGAATATTTTTTGCCCATGATGGCATTTGCTGAGTGATCTGTCCCAGACCTTAGCTCTACCCATGAAGCCTTCATTCGGTTTTCTCCCTCCTGTCCATCTCTGGAGGGGAATGAGAGAGCAGCTTTGGTGGGTGCCTGACATCCAGCCAGGGTGAACAGACAACACTTCCTTTCCTTCATTCATTCTTTCTTTCCAAAGGTCACTGTGAAGGGGTTGGGTGGGGCTTTGACGGAGGGAGTGAAGGTGGTGGGGAATGGTGGAGACAGGAGCCACAGGGACAAGGGACAGGCATCAGAGGGGCCTGGGCAGCTGGCAGGGGGCACGGCCTGTCCCCTGGCCCAGCAGCAGGGGACAGGGGGCACGGCCTGTCCCCCTGGCCCAGCAGCAGCCCCGTGCCCTGCCCAAGGCGCTCCCAGCAGGGGCTGGGCCCCAGAGGCAGGGGGAGACCCCAGTCCCGGGGCAGCATTTCTGCCCCATCCCCTGTCCAGCCCAGTCTGCCCCGTGTGCGCAGTGACCGCTGGCACGGGCTGCCCTGGACACTGTGACCTGCTGGGGACACTGAGAGCTGCCCCGCTGTGACACTGCCCTTGGGATTGCACAGGCACCAAACAAACCCCAGCCAGCACCGCCCCTTGTCATGTCCCAGGCACCGGAGAGCATCAGAGCCAGCACCGCCCCTGGTGATGTCCCAGGCGCCAGGGCACATCCCAGCCCCGCTCCTGGTGATGTCCCAGGCACCAGGGCACATCCCAGCCCCGCTCCTGGTGATGTCCCAGGCACCAGAGCACATCCCAGCCCCGCTCCTGGTGATGTCCCAGGCCCTACGAGTGTCCCAGGTGTGGGAAGAGCTCATCACACAGCTCAGCCTTGACCCAAAACCAGCAGAGGCACCATGAAGTGCAGCCCTGCAAGTGCCCCAGTGTGGGAGGAGCTCCGTGCGCTTCTCCAGCTCCATCCCCCACGGGAGGATCCGTGCTGGATGATCCCCAGTGAGCCCCAGTGGGCAGAGCCCTGGTGACCCATGGTGCTGCTGATCCATGTTGGGAAGACACCCGGCTGAGGGGCTCCACATCCACCTGGCTCCCCATGGCTTGGATTTTCTTTTCGTTTCTCTTTGCCCTTTCAAAACTCTTAAAAGCAGGTAAAAATAAAGATGTTGAGCTAAGACAAGGATGGGGACATGGGGAGGGTCTTGCAGGGGATGTGGGGGATGCTGGGTTTGAGGGACTTGGGGGTTCCTGGAAGGGACCTGGGAGTTTCTCAGGGCTTTGGGCACCCCAGGCTGAGCGGCTCCAGTTGCCCTGGGAGACCCTGGTGGAGGTTCTGGGCAGCTGGTCAAGGATCCCCTGCCCTGGAACTGTCCCCATGTGCCCCATCCCAACACCTCGTCCCCCTGCAGCGGCTGCCCCATTCCTTACTCCCCTTCCATACTCCCCTGGCCCCTGCCTGTTCCCATGTCCCCCCTGTCTCATTCCCGTCCTGCTCCCATCCCAATCTGGACCCCATTCTTGATCCCTGTACAATATTCCCTGTCCCTGTCCCCATTCCCAGTCCTATTCCCTGTCCCCATTCCTGGTCCCTGTCCCCATTCCCTGTCTCTATCACCACTCCCAGTCCCTGTCTCCATTCCCATTCCCCATTCCCTGTCCCCATTCCCATTCCTATTCCCTGTCCCCATTCCCGGTGAGACATTTTTTTTGAAGAATTAAGAATTTTAGGAAAGTTAAGATGATAGTTAAATTGGATGTTGCTGACTTATCGGAAGTAGATAAATCGGCTTTGTTCATAGTTAACAGTAGCTGGATCTTAGATAAGATATCCAGGATCTATTAACTCATTGCTTGCCAGCATTATGTTTGGGTAGCTGTGCTTATCATGATAAACAGAATGTGATAAACAGATTTCAGGGACACAAAAACAGTTGCAGACTTCCCATACTTTAGGGATCCATTAAGCACAGGAAAACGGCAAGGATTCATTTGTCACGTATGCATGGGAAAGGCAGAAAGGTCAGAACGAGGAAGACTTATTTTACTTCCTCATTTTGGAGACCCCTCCCCAAAATGGACCCCTGACTCATTTCAGGAAACAGAACTACACATGCTTAATTGCCTTTTTGCCAATTAGCGCATGAAGCAGAGCAGAAGAAGTGACAGGGATATGAATATGCATTCATATTTTGTGTATTCAAGACTTCTGCAAATAAAAAAGCTTTGTAATACCTGTGATTTTTGCAGTGTGCATTAGGGAATTATCCCATGTACTGTCCGTCTGTCTCAATAAACATACATTTTCTAACTTTAAACTCCTAGAGAGTTTTTGTCCATCTCAGTTGGATATCGATATTAGATTGATATTCATATTTTAGTAAATCATTGTCTTAAAGAAGTCCTAGTATGTGCATTAACATGTCTTTTCTTAATATTCGAGTAATTATTCTTGCATTGCTTCAAGATAAACTGGTATGATTCAAAGAATATCCACTGAGGTACACATAGAACATCAATCTGTCATAAGCAAATTGCAGTTGCAAAGATTTTCACTGAAATTCTGCCACTTGTCATCATTTTAAAAGTGAAAAGTCAGCTTTTATTAAAGTAAATAAAAAATTTCTAACTTCTAACAAAGGGACAAAAGTATATGGTTTGCACTAGATAAAATATAAATACAGAAAATGTCTCCCAACCAAGTTCCTTGCCCGTATCAAAACATGTCCCAATCAAGTACTTTGCCGTGAACCTGGCTGGTAAAGAAAAATATTATCAGTAAACCTAGATGAAACTTTGCATAAGTTAATAGTATTCAAAATCCATGTTCTAATCCTGTTATTATTTCTTAGACAAAGAAATAAAAGGGGTTAATAATAAAAGGGGTTGGATTGAGGGTACACCCTCCTCCCCTCTGAGTCTGTTCTCATGTTTTACAATAAATCCTACAACAGTACAATGCAGCTGCCTAAAATATGGACACTGGAAACCACAGACAGCATTACAAATGATCACCTGCCTCATGGACAGTTCATAGAAGGATTTGATTTGTTTACAAATTATTTCTCATGTTTGCAAACAGTTTTTCTGTTTACAGATTGCTTTTCTGGGAGTTTGGTTTTTCTCCAAGGGATCAAGTGCTGAAAGGTTGTTTTTTAAAATTGGGTTTTTCTCCAAGTGTTAAATGGGCTCAGGGTTAAATAGCTTTCTGCTTTTAGAGATAAGTTCAATTTGTAACCAAGAAGCATTATGCCTGTGGCCTGAGTTCTCCCCTAACAGTTCCTGGAGGGGAATGCTGCAGCTCCAGTGTAAATTAGATGCACGCTGTCCTCTGTCCCCATGTTGGCAAAGGGCCCTTGCAGATGGGTGACAGAGAACAGTACACAGAATTTTATAAAGAAAAGAAGGGTGAAGTGTTACCATGATTGACAGGGGTCTTGACCAATCAAATATCTCCCAAAACTGCAGGCACCTCACAGGCCAGAACCTGAAGGGGCATGGAGCTCAAACCAATGAGAGCTTCCAGGCCTGGTCTTTCAAATGCCCTGTGTAAGGGGGGGCTTGGGAAATAAAATCTCTCTGTTGCCCCATGAACTCGGGAGGAGCAGTCTTTGTCTCCTGTGCCCTCACTGCCCCACGAGACCAAAGAGATGTTCACCAGGGCCCTCCCTGTTTGTGGCCGTCCATTGCCCAGCTGAGCAGGCAGCCAGTTGTGTCTGCAGTGAGCTGCCACAGGAAGACACACAACAGCTGGAGATTTGAACAGCAGGGCTTGGGCCAATTCTTTTTCTTTCAGAGTGCAAGAAAGACACAAAAGCACAAGGAAACATGGCAGTGTTTCAGTGGAGTCTCTTTGTCCTGTGAAGTTCAGTAGCTGTTGGTGTTTCTGTGCTGCTGCTAATCCCTTCCATGAAAAAATCATTCTGGGAAGGAGCAACAACATCTGACACGCACCAAATGTTGCCCCCAGTTGCTCCAGGTGCTGCTCCCAATAGCCCCTGTAGGACGGAGCACAGCCCCCAGTGCACACCAGCTTTGGCTGCCCTCTGGCAGAGAAGCCCTTTTGGGGCACAGGTTTCTGGGGCAGGAGACGGGCACCGGTGCTGCCAGGGCTCGGGGAAACTCTGCTTGGGCGGGGACTGTTCCTCACCTGCTGCTGTCAGCGCTGCCCGGGCCCCAGGGCTCAGAGCAGCATTTCTGCCCTGGCCCACACGTTCCTGGTCTGTGTCCCACGGCCGTGCTTAGGATGGCCACCATGTGGGACGTGTCCCGAGGAGGCCGTGCCAGCTTCTGTGGAGGCACCGTGCCCTTCCCGCCGTGGCTGCGTCGGCAGCTGCGGGGGCTCCTGCTGCTCTGAGCCCGCAGAGCAGGGCAGCATTTGCTGATGGGCTGAGCCCTTCCTAAAGATCCTGTTGGGCTGTCTGACACACCTGGGGCAAGGCATTCCTTCCACCCTGGGCCACTCTGGGGGGCTGGGGGTGGCCCCAGGGCAGGTGGCAGTGCGTGCAAGGGCCCTTGGTGACACGGTGCAGCATGGTCACCGTGGAATGGAACGGGACAGGGGATCCAAGGGCCCTTGGTGACACGCTCTGGCAGAGGTGTTGGCAGTTACAAGTTACAGTTACACTCCACAGTGCTCGGTGCACACGACGAGAGAGGACGCGAGAGAGCGGTGCTGTGAGGAGCCCTCGCATAGCCACTCATTCCTTGCTGACCCGGAGCTTTCCCGAGGTATTACTGCTGCAGGTGAGCTCGTGGCCAGACCAGAGCACTTGGTGACCCCTGGCCTTCCCGAGGCATCTCTTCTGCAGATGCCCTCGAGGGCAGACTGTGGCATTTGCTTTGCCCCATCCTTGACAGGAGTCTCCTTTCCTTGTGGCTGGAGCCCCCAGGACCAGAGTGCAGGACTTGCTGTCCTGGTGCCTTGCCAAGACTTCACTCTTGCAGGTGCCCTCAAGGCACGACTGCAGCACTTGCTGACTCAGACCTTTTCCTTTTCACCTTCTGCAAGCAGCCATGAATCCAGGCAGTGTCGTAGAGCACAGACCGGCGAGCATGCCCAAGCTGGCCTGGGGGAAGGAGGAGAAAGAAGGCCCTGGATCTGCCTCAGCACAGCAGCCTAAAGAGCTGGAGCAGTTCCAGCCACGGCAGAAGGGTGAGTGGCAGAGCTGGGCCACAGGGCTGGTGCCTGCAGCCAGCTTGGCCCCATGCCATGCCATGCCATGCCATGCCATGCCATGCCATGCCATGCCATGCCATGCCATGCCATGCCATCCCCTGGGGCCATGCCCATGGACAGGATGGAATAGGGGCCGGGCAGACACCCCACAGCCGTGCTCCATGCCCTGGGCCGTCGCGGGGCTGTCCCTGCCTGGGTAGCGCAGGGCTGGGCTGTGTTCTCCGGCCTCTCCCGCAGCCCCTCAACTCGGGCTGTGCTCGCTCTTTGCCAGGTGCAGCCGTGCAGCGCACACGAGAGCAGGAACGCACCCGTGGCCGCGTCCGCAGAACAGCGCAGGTACCTGCAGCCATCCCCACCTGGGCTGGGCCTGCTGGCACTGCTCAGCCCAGCACTGTGCTCGGAGCACTCCATGCAGCATCCTGGGCTTCTTGCCCTTCTGCTGCAGATGGTTTGCAAATTCATGAAGAGGATTTGGGAGGAAGAGACCAGCGCCATGGGCACCGTGCTCAGAGCGTACTCTCCCATCTTCAAAACCAAGACCAGCGCTGCCCTGCTGGATATGCTTGTGGAGGAGGGTCTTTCCAGCCCAAAGCAAGTAAGCAGTCTGTGGCCTGGCTTTTCTCCTCCCAGCAATTGCTTGGCCTCCCAAGCCACGCCTGCTGCTCCCTGGGAGCCTTTGAGGCCATGGCAGTGTGGTGGCAAGGGAAGCATTTCTCTGGGGTAGCTGGGCACTTTCCTCCCTCTGGCAGCTTTCCAAGTCTCCCCTGCCTTCTCCAGGTGCCCGCCATGGTGAGGTTCATCCACCAGTGGCTCGTGGCCAATGAGTTTCCTGAGTACAATCTGTACAGGCCCCTTCTGGATCTGACAGAGGCACAGCCCTCTGATGTGGTGATGGCTCTCCTGCGTGTGGCCCCATTGTGTGACAGGTATGGGGCCCACCTGCCCAGAGGGCTCAGGGCTCAGCAGCCCTTCCCCCTGTGCAGCCTGTCCCAGGTGTCTGACACAGAGAATTCCAGGGCCCTCTGGCTGCTCCCTTTGCCAGCCCTGGCCCCTGCCAGCCCCCCAGCCTGCTGCCATGCTTCCCCCCTGCCCCTCAGGGGCCAGTCCCCACAGGGCTGGGCTGCCTGCGTGCTGCCAGTGAGGGGCAGTGGGCAGAGGCAGGGCTGGCAGAGCAGCTCAGCTCCCCGCTGCCGCCCAGGCCACGCTGCTGTGTCCCAGATTCCTCTGAGACAGAGCTCTGACCCCACAGAGCTGCTCTGGCCATGTGGAAGAGCATCATGTGCTCGCTCAGGACTGCAGAGCCGGCCATGCTCGTACTCCTGGATGTGCTGGGGAGCTGGCCAGAGCACAGCATGTGCACCTCCGATGGGGACCACACGGCTGTCCTTGCCCTGGCTGTGAGTTTCTGCCTTTGCTGGCCCCAAGGCCACCTCTCCAGCAGCTCTCCATCCTCCGTCTCCCTGCCTCAGGCGCTGGGCTGAAACCTGGCCTCGGGGCAGCTCCAGGGCCACCAGGCCTGGTGCTCCCCCTGTGGCTCTCCGGGCATCTCCCTCCTGTGCTCGGGTCCTGCCACACGGACACCTCGGCACTGAGCGCTGTCTCGGGCTACTCTGTCCTTTGCAGGCAACCGTGGTGATGTGGAAGATCCTCCAGCTGCCCTGTGTGCCACATGTAGTGACCGTGAATTTCCCCGGCCTCATTGTGCATCTGCTCTTCCAAGTGCTCTTCAGCACTCTGGATGTGCCAGAGGAGGTCGATACCTTCTGGAAGGGATGCCAGCAGCAACACGGCCTTGCCACCAGCCCCAGAAGGTGCTCCATGCCAGTCCTCCTGTCCTTGCCATGTGCCCAGGGCAGGGGCCAGTGCTCCCAGCGTGACCTGGGCTTTGCTCTGCACACAGCTTTGCAGAGCAGACCCTGAAGGCCCTGCTCTGCCGACTGCACTATGAGGATGTGGTGGTGGCCATGGAAGACAAGCGTCGCTGGGACACCCTGCTCTGTGCTGACACCCACCACTGTGCTGTGGGTGTGCTGGCCAGGTGAGACCCCCTGCTCCCCAGCTGTCCCCAGCATGTGTGCCCTGTGCCCGGGGTGTCCCACACAGTCCCCGTGGCCGTGGGCCAGAAGGCCTTGTCACCAAGGGATGGCCAAGGAGGCTGCAAAAGGCTGGGAGAGGAGCGTGCCCAAGAGCAGCAACCTCCCAGAGGGCTCAGCTGCCCCTTGCAGGGTGGTGGAGAAAGGCCAGACCTCTGTGAGGCAGTCCTGGGAGAGGTTTTCCCCCGCTGGCTGAGGGCTTTGACTCGTGTTTCCTCCTGTCAGAGAAATGCACCGCGCATCCGAAGCTGCATGTTCCGCGATTGCGTTCCACCTGCTCGGGCTGCTCAGCAAGGACACGCCGTGCCGGGATTTGGCCGCCCTGGCATTCCTTGTGGAGGTGAGCCTGAAGGCCGGCGCTGCCTTGCTGAGCTGCCTCCCGGCTCTCTGCCCTCTCTTGGCCGCAGTGCCTGGGACGGAGCCCGCGCCCTGTGCTGCTGCCTGGGCCCGGCCCTGGGCGGTTCTGGGCTCCCGCCGGCCGCTCCCCGTCACCGGCCTGTGCCTTTCAGATCCTGGAGCGCCTGAACGTGAGTGAGTGCCGTGACAGCATCCTGCAGTTCTTGTCCAAGCACCTGCAGAGCGAGTGCAGGGGGAGGCGTCGCTTGGCACTCCGAGGCCTCGTGGCGCTCGGCACTACCAGTGTCTCGGTGAGAAGAGCACAGGGGCTGAAGCCGTGCTGCCAGCGTGGGGCTGGGGAAGGCAGTCCCTGGGGCTTGGCTGGCCTTGGGGCACTGGGGTAGCTGCTGCCAGCTCTCCTGCCTCCTGCTGCAGCTGCCCCAGGGCTTTGGCACAGGCCTTTGGCCCCTGGGCTCTGTGGCAGCAGGATGGTGTTTCACACACTTGTGTTCCACAAGTAGATGGCCATAAGGATGTGGAGCCTGCATGAAAGGCTCGTGGAGCTCCTGCAGGAAGATGAAAGCACCATGCTCAGGATGACCACGGTTCTCCTCAGGGGTTTGTTCCTGTGCAATGGTGCCCCAATAACCAGCGCCCTCGCCCTGCAGCTGGCTGAGGCGCTCCTGCCATTCTTTGACAACGTAAGGCTCTGCGCCTCCAGCCATGGCCAGCGGGTGCTGCCCGCACACTTTGTGCCCTGTGCACTCATAGGCTGTGCCCAGGTGGGCCTGAAGCAGCTGACGCTGAGGCCTTTCTTCCTCCCATCCATACAGGAGGACAGCGAGGTGCAGTTGTGCTCCATGTTTATCTTCAAGGAGATGCTGGATGTTTTTCCAGAACAGGAAAAAAAGGTCCTGAAGGCACATGTGCACCAGAGCCTGGTGCCACTCTCCTTGCACTGCCACGATGAGAACCAGCGAGTGGCAGAGGTGAGGACTCGGCAGCTGCCGCTGGCCCCTGGCAGGGGCTGGGCTGGCCCTGCCCTGGCGCCTCGCAGGCTGCAGCTCCTGCTGGCCTTGGCACAGGGACTGGGTCCTGCGCCCTGGGCTCTGGGGCCATCTCCGCGTCTCTGCTGCTCTCCAGGCTTCTCAGGAACGCTGCTCTGTGCGTCCGAGTTCCTCAAGAGGAGGGATTTTGGACAGCTGGTGCAGAACCAGAAGCTGTGGCAGTTCCCCGAGTGCCTGGTAAGGAGGGCCGGGAAGCCGCAGCCCCAGCCTGGAGCAGCCCCTGAGCACGGTGCTCGGTGTGCGGGCTGGCAGCTGTGCCCCTGCCCGCTGCTGCCCGAGGCCGCGCGGGCTCTGCTCCAGGCTCCTGCGGCCCCAGCCGGGTGCCCATGGAGCCCCGGCCCGGGGGGCTGCGGGGCCAACCCTTCCCTCCTGCCGCTCTCTCCAGCTGGCAGAGGACAGCAGCAGCGTGGCCGAGCACCTGCGCCGGGCCCTGCCCTACCTGCAGAGCCCACAGGAGCCCCTGCGAGAGGCGGCCGTCAGGTTCATGGGTGAGCCACGAGCCGGGCCAGGAGGGCGTGTGGGCACAGGGCTGGCGGTGCCGCTGGCAGGGAGCTGTGCCCTGGGCCTGACAGGCTCTGTGTTCCCAGGGACGGCCGGGCAGCACCTGAGGGGGAGGAAGGAAGAGCTCCAGCTCCTCTCTGAGGGTGAGCGAGGGCAGCGGGCTGCCAGCGGGGGCTGCCAGGGGAGCTGCGAGCCCTGCCCCGGCTGCGGAGGGCTCTGCTCCCTGTGCGGACCAGGGCCGGCGTGGGCAGAGCACACAGAGCTTTCAGGGCACCTAGGGGATTCGTGGCCAGCAGCTTCAGGCTGATCCAGCTGGTCCCTGCTCCCTGCTGGCCATGGCCAGAGCCTGCTGGGATGGCCCTGGCACAGAGTCCCCTCGGGTCCCCTCAGATGTGGGAACTGACCATGGCTCTGTTCCTCTCTCTTTCAGCCCTTGAAGGCCTGACCAATGACATCAGTGACGCCGTCAGAAGCCTGGCAGTTCAGACACTGTACATCCTCCAGGAAGCAGAGAGAGCTCCATATTCCATCTTCAATAACCTGCGTGATCGGCTCTGCAGGGCATGGGGGAGACGGCCTCGTCTGTCAGGGCTCAGCTGGCTGCGCTGCTGGAGCTCTGCACAGAGCTGATTCCAGAGGCTCTGTCTGCTGGGGCCACCTGAGCCAGCAGGAATGTTTTATTTCTTTAACATTGTTCTTTTCTTCTTTTGTTTTTCTTTAGCATGTTAATATAGGATGTGTTGTAATAGACAGACTCCCAGCATCTTTCTTTTGCTGCCCAGGCTCTGCAGGGCCTAGGGGAAGAGGGAGAAAAGGGTTCCTGGGCTCAGCAAGCTGCCCAGGCTTGCAGGGTTGCAGGGAAAATGGCCAGAAGCCCCTTGGCCTTTGGTGGTTCTGCTGAAGCCTCTGTGCTGCCCACAGAGCAGATGGGCAGGGGCTGGAGCTGTGGGGATCTCTGTGAGAGCGGTGCCTGGAGATGGCCACAAGCCCTGTCCCAGCCAGGAAGCGCCATCCGTGTCCTCCTGCCCGTGTGTTCCTGGCTGGATTGCTGAGGGCTCCCAGGTGCCTCTTGGTGGGGCTCCTCTGGAGCTCCTGTGGGGCTGCGGTGCTGCTGCTGGGCAGGATGGCCGGGCTGGGGAGACCCTGAGGGGACGAGGCCACGAAGGGATGAGGGGCTGCGGAAGCCCTGACAGGACAAGGCAGTGGGAAGGCACAGGGGGGACGTGTGAGGGAGTGGGTAACGTTGGCTCGGGTAGGAAAGTGGGTTGGAGCCAAAGAGACCACTCACCTCGATGTTCGTGTGGCAAACAGAGCACATTTATTCTCAAGCCCTTCCTTCTAAAGGGCCTCTGAAAACCCAGTCTGGATGATTTCACTGGTCTGATCTCTGTGCCCCTTCAGATTCTGGCCTAGGGAATGCCTGCAGCCTTGGGACAGCTGCAAACAGGGAGCATTCCCTGCCACAAAGAGCCAAGGTGGGGCTGCAGGGCAGCTGCTCCAGCCCCGACTGCACTGCTGAGTGCTGTGCTCTGGGGCTAGGTCTCCCTGCACAGGGGACTGCACTGGTGTGCCAGAGGAGACAGAGAAGCTGCAGCTTCAGCATTACCGAGGTGGGTTTGTGGGCTGGGAAGAGTGGGGAGGCTCCAGGGGATTCACAGAGCTCATCCTGCTGCAAGGACGAGGAAAAGGGAGCGGGAACTCAGCAGTGAGGAGAGCTGGGGGCTGGAGAGCAGCTCTGAATGACACTAAAATCCCTCCAGACCTCTGAGACATTGCTGCTCCTCAGCAGTGAGAGGATGAGTCCCTAAGCCTGGGGGCTCGGCCTTCCTCATGGTGAGGGGCACCAGGGAAGGCAACAGTGTTATGGAGACTGGAATGGGCTGGGAACTCACTGGGGGAAAAGAGGGAGCAGTTGGGAAGTAAAAGGCAGGTGGGGGAGAGAACTGGTCAGAGAAGTGCTGAGCTACTGCTTGAGCAAGCTGCAAAAAGTCATTTGGGGTCATCCCAGATTGATTCAATTTCAGAAGTTATTGAACAAGCTTATTTTTTGGGTGGTGGCATGTTTTCCCTTGGAGGTGTACACTCTGAAAACTTGAGCTGTGTTGCTGAAATGCTCAAGCCAGTCTGTGCTGCAGGGCACCCCATTTCTCCTTTGGCTAATTGCAGCCCGGTGCTGAGCTCCAGCAGGGCCCTGGCAGAGCCCAGAGCAGCCTCAGCACCCGCAGAGCCCGGCTGCAAGGAGAGAAACCAGAAAGCCCCATCAGCTGAAGGCTCCTGTCCCCTTGTCCCAGCCGACTGCGGTGCCCAGGCCATGCTGGCCGTGCCAGAGCTGTGCCCAGAGCTGCCCATCACTGCTGCCTTTGGGAGCAGAGCAGGAGGGCAGGACATGTGCCCAGCCTGCAGCCAGCCACGGCACCTCCAGCCCTCAGCAGCTGCCCAGAGCAGGACGCTCCTGTGCTCGCTGCCATCTCCCCAGAGCTCTGATCCCACCATCCCCAGCAGACAGGACCCACCTCACGCCATCCCCCACTGGAAGAAAAGCTGCTCCCAAATGATGCCCTCAGCATTCTCCAAGGGCACGGCCCATCCACACCACAGCTGCTCCCAAGCACTTCCTGATCCAGACCGGACCCCACCTGGAACGCTTCCTCTAGAAAAACAAACATCAAATTATTGAAAATAGATTACAGACAAAAAAGGGGAACACGAAAAAAGGTCAAAGATCTTATCTCTGTCAGGGCCTTAAGGAAGGCCCAACCCCTGCATAACAGGGAAAAACCCACCATGGGTGAGGGAATCCCAGGCTTTCTCCCTTCCCTTGCACGGCCCCCATGGTGATCCCAAAGGAAACAAGGGCAGTGGAGCAGCCCAAGCCCTTCCTTGTCTGCAAAGCAAAGCAGCCCCTGCACAGGGTCTGGAGTCCCACCTCTGCTCCCACGATGGGGGTTTGTTTGTGTTGGGCTGGGGCAGCCAGCCCAGCCCCAGCCCGGGGCACGGTGGGTGCTGGGGGCTGTTGGCAGGGCCAGGAGCCCACTCCCATTTCGTACCCACCCCAGCCCATGCCCCCAGCCCTGCCAAAAGCAGCCTGGCAGCCGACTGAAGGATCAGCTGCATCCGCCCCAGCAAAGGGGGAACCTTTGGTTCCCAGCCAGGCTGTGCAATGCCCAAATCTGGGAGCATCCCCCTGCGTGTGGACTCATCTGCAAATTCCCTGTGGAACCTGGCTTTGAAGGTGTCAGAATCAAAGTCCACCATCTTCAGCCTACAAGAGACCAGGTGGAGCAATAGGTTGTCATCCTTGACATCATCCTCGCTTTCCCCAGCAGCAGCAGCCCCACCTGGGACAGCTTCTCCAGGGGCTCCTTCTTCCCTGGGCCAGACCAGGCTGTCAGGGCTCTGCCCAGGGCCCCAGCATCCATGAACCATGGCAAGCAAAACCAGGGGGATGGTGGCCCCCAGCGCTTGCCACACCAAGTCTCCAGCTCAGCTCCAACCCATGAGCTGCGTCTTCCCTTCTGCTGACCCCTGCTCAGAGCTACAGGCAGAACAAAACCTGTCTGGTTGTCTTTGCCACTGAGTGCCAAGAGATGTATGGAGCTGTTACCTGCCAGGTCCCTGGATCCAACTGTGCACTTAGATCTCTCCCATCTTCTAGGGCAGAGGAACACCCTGCACCCAAGGATCACAGAAAATCTCTTCTAAGGATGGCCTGTCCAAGTGCTGTATGGACAAACACCTCTTAATGACATCCAGGCACTCTGGGGAGAGAAACCAGCAATCACCAGTCAGTTGGAGAAGTTGCCCCCTGTTCCCATGCCCAGGCCATGCTGGGTGTGCCCAGAGCTGGGCCTAAACTTCCCCATGGATTCTCTGTTTGGAGGAGAGCAGGAGAACAAGACATGTGCCACCTCCTCAGCAGCTGCCAGAGCAGAATGCCCATGAGCTGCTGCTGTCTCCCAGCACTGGTATTGCCCCCGAGGCCAGAGATGAGTATCCACCTTGAGAGAGCCGTCGTGGGAACAAGATCCGTCCCCAGATATCTCCTGGCCCCTCCTGAATGGGTGCTTCCCCATGACCAGGTGGTGCAGCAGGAGGCCCAGGGACCAGATCGTCACTGCCTCGCCGTGGTAGCATTGCTGGTGGATCCCCTCTGGTGGGCTGTAGGACAGGGTTCCTGTGGAACACTGACAGAGTTCATCAGGGGGATGCTGCAGCCTCCAGCACCTGGAGGAGCAGCCCCCGCGCCTCCTCCTCCGGCAGGAACCCCCGCTCCGCCAGGAAACCCGACAGGTCCTGTCACCCCTCTGGATGCTCCAGCACCAGCACAAAGCTGTCGGGGAGCTGAGGCCACTCCAGGAGCTGAATGACACCAGCACAGCCAGAGGAGACCTTGTCCAGCAGCGCGATCTCCAGGGCTGCGCTGGTGCCGTGGGGCTGCGGGAGGAGCACGATGCCGTCAGTGGGGCTGATGCCGTGCCGGGGGTCGGGAACCCCTCAGCCAGCCCGGGATGCTCTGCGCCCTGCGCTGGCCCCATGCCCGCTCTCCCTCCAGGCGTCCTGGCAGCTCCCACCCTGCCGGGCCCCGGCTCAGCCCCGCCCGGCACGGCCCGGCTTCTGCCGCTGGCCCGGCCCATCACCAGCTCGCCCCGGTGCTGGATGCTTTCGCTGCTTTCGCTGCCTCTGCTGCCGCTGCAGCTGAAGCTCTGTGTCCATGTGTCCCCGTGTCCGTCTGTCCCGTGTCCGTGTGTCCCCGTGTCCGTGTGTCCCCGTGTCCGTCTGTCCCGTGTCCATGTGTCCCCATGCCATATGTCCCCGTGTCCATTGGTCCCCGTGTCCATTGCTCCCCGTGTCTGTGTGTCCTCACGTCCGTGTGTCCCTGTGTCCGTGTGTCCCCGTGTCCCTGTGTCCCCGTGTCCGTGTGTCCCCATGTCCATGTGTCCGCTGTCCACTCGCCCCCGCGCCCAGCCCTGCGCTCCCCGGGGCAGCCCCTGAGCCTGTCCAAACACGGGAACTTTGCCGTGTCCAGCCCAGACCCAGAGCCTGGACTCCTGCTCAGGGGCACAGGAATCCCCTCGGTCACTGCTGTTCATTGTCCCTGCTGAGGGTCAAACACTCTTGGAGCACATTCCCTCAATGCTGAATTTGTACCTGACCCAAGAACTGCACTTAGTCCCCAGCACTGATCTCCAAAAAAAAAAACCAAAAACAAAAAACAAAACAAAACAGGGGAAGGCAAACTGTGTGTAGCTGATGGTATTTTACACTGTCTAAAACTTGCCACGTCGTGGATCATAGAAGTGAGGTCCACTTGCAATTAGTGGGAAGGAGAAGTAGTGAAAGATAGAAAAGGGTAGCATAAAAATAAACAGAGAAAAACATCTTAGATTGTTTCTTTCCATTTTCATTTCATTTCTTAAAATCTGTTTCCGTTTTCCTAGAATCTTATCCACAGTCCTGTTTGCTGTTTCCAAGAACCTTGGCTGGAGAACGAGGAAGCTTTGAGCAGCTTCTGTCACAAGATGTGCCACCAGCTGCAGCTTCTCTTGGCTTTCCACACCGTGTGTGCAGCTCGACTCTTGCAGAAAAGTGGGACAAATAGTTGAAGAACTTTACAATTTGTTCTTCTTTTCCTTGTGGGCTAGGCAGTTGTGCCATTGGTGAGATTTTCACTGTTATTGTTCTGCCCTAAGAAACCATGATGCGCTCCCAGGAATTGTCAGGGAATGCAAGCCTGACTGAATGCAGAGAAAGAATCTCCAGAGCCTGCAGCCAGAAATGGGGAGCTGTGTGATAATCATTCCAACACCCCTATGGACAGCTTGAAAGTGATGTAGAAGATGAAAATGGGCTGACAGAGGGAGTTTGTTTCTGTGTTCATTTTAGAAGCTTCCACATCTCATGCACTGATATATATCAAGAGTTCAATCAGTTCATGAAAAGCACCAGAACAATCTGGACTTTCAGGAGATGACTGTAAGAATCTGAAAAGGAGACATGCAGGCAATAACTTGGTGAACTTTGTCTGGAAGAAGGGTCACTTTTTCCAAATAATTTCTAATCCATCTCCTCTGCATTTGTCTTTCTGAAAAAGGCCATTTTCATCCCAGATTTGCCATGAAATGGGAACCCTGAGCTTGTGGAAGTGCCTGAAGGATGCCCTGTTCCTCTGCAGGGACACTCGGGCTGAGAAAGGAGCTGGAGCCCTCTCTGGGGGAGCCTCCTCCGAGCTGGAATTTGTGCCGTGCTGGGAGAGGAGTAGGGGAGAAGGCTGGGCACTGTGTGGCAGGAGCAGGAGGTTTGGGCCGCAGGACATTCCGTCTGCGCCGCTGCCCTGCAATGGGCAGGAACGCTGTGGGGAAGACTGGGGGACACTGGAGCGGGATATGGATGGCACTGGGGGGACTGAGAGGGCCTGGGAATGAACTCAGGTGTATTGGGAGGGACTGGGCTATACTGGGAGGGACTGGAGGGGCACTGGGGCTGTACTGGGCTGTACTGGGGATGAACTGGGCTGTGCTGGGAGGGACTGGAGGGGCACTGAGGCTGTACTGGGGATGAACTGGGCTGTACTGGGAGGGACTGGAGGGGTTGAATAGCTGTTACCGCCCTCACTGCCTCCCATTGGCCGAGCCTCCCGCCCATCACGGCTCCAACCAATCAGCGCCATGGATCATGGCTTTGGGGGCGGAGCCTGGGGCCTGCGCCATCTTTTCTTTTGCCTACAACTCCCGTCATGCTCTGCGGCCCCATAGAGCCCCATTAGAGCCGGGACTACAACGCCCGTCATGCCTCGCGCTCCACAGAACCCCGGTACCGCCCCCATCTGTCCCATCAGTGTCCCCCAGACCCTCCGGGACCCCCAAGTGCCCTCAGCGCCCATTCAGGACCCCCAAAATTTTACTGGCAAAATACAAAAGAACAAGGAACTTTGTAAAAGCGTTTAATACCAATCCAATCCAACTTAAATCACTTGTCACAGCTGTAACTTCATTCCCTCAGCCCATTTAGCCTGCAAAGCCCTAAACACTGAAGTTGTTCAGGTACCCAAAACTGTTCCATATAAAGAGCATTAGAAGGAGAGGAAAGAGAGAGAGAGACAGGAAGACAGAAGCTCCACAGAAAGACACACATGTGGCTCCCAGCTCCTGGGGCTCCAGTGTGGGCAAGACACAAACCCCAGGAGAAGGCAGAGTCCATACCAGGGGCTGACCTTGTGCTCCTTGGTTTTAAGCCCCTGGGCCTTTGTGGGCCTCCCCCCAGCTGGACTTCTGATATCTCAGGTGTTCAGAGCTGGGTCAGCGCTGTCCCAGCAGAGTGACTGATCGACAGCTCAGCCCAAGGTGTCTCGAGACATTGATCTCATCCAGCCTCTGACAGCGACCACAGTGACACAGGAACCTCATGGAGCCTCATGGAGCCATGGGTCAGTTGTGACAAGGCAGGTCCAAGGATACCCTGGTGACACTGGGGAACCTCATGGAACCATGGGTCAGTTGTGACAAGGCAGGTCCAAGGACACCCTGGTGACACTGGGGAACCTCATGGGACCATGGGTCAGTTGTGACACTGTGGGGACCTCGTGGAATCAGAGGGGACCATTGGTAAACTCCCATGGAACCAAGGGCCCAGGGTGACACTGTGCAGCCCAGAGTGTCACGAGGAGCCATTGTGACACTGGGTGTCCCCATGGAACCAAGGGAACATGGGAGAGGCTGATGCCTTAAGTTTTAGCTTTCATATTTTCCAGATTCTGTCCTGTATCAGTCTGTAACTCTGAACTTCATACAGAGTGTCAGCAAGTTCTCTTCACAGGGTAGTCAGACAAAACAATCCTTTTACAGCCTGAGAACCAAGGACACCGCTGCAGCTTCTGGCCCAGAAAGTGAAAACACCAGCGAATTGAGGAGAGCAGACTGGGAGGGTGGGGCTGCATAATCTGAAGGTGTAATTGGACAATTAACCCCAATATGTAAATGAACCAAAACTTATAAAAGTGTGAAAACATTGTCATGGTTTGACACTGGCACAATGCCAGCACCCTCATGAAATGCAACCTCTCAATTGAATGCTG
The DNA here is from genome assembly GCF_050655825.1 of Lonchura striata. NCBI lineage: Eukaryota > Metazoa > Chordata > Aves > Passeriformes > Estrildidae > Lonchura > Lonchura striata. Next base: position 2,867,453 of record NC_140735.1, on the reverse strand, counting down.
AGAAGTGCGATCGGCAAAAGAGCAAAGCAGGCCCAAGCTTAATAACAAGGGAAAAAAACTTATTAAGCTACTACTACTACACTACTATAAAAGGAAATCAGAAGGAAAACACACACAAAATCCAAAATGAAAACCTTACAAAATGGCAGGTTCAAGGGACAATTGTGACACTGTGGGGCCTGTGAAACCAAGGGACCATTGTGACACTGTGTGACTCCATGGAATGTAGGGATCATTGTGACACTGAGAGGCCCCATCAAACCAAGGGTCCATTGTGACACCGTGGGGCCTCAGGGAACTGTGGAGACCATTATGACACTTTGGGGTGTCATGGGACCAAGGGACGATTGTGACACGGTGAGACCCCAGGGAGCCAAAGGTCCATTGTGACATTGCAAGGCCTCATGGAATCATAGAGACACCATTAAGAGACTTCACAGCCTCATGGAACCAAGGGGCCATTGTGACACTGTGGGGCACCATGGAACAAAGGAGATCATTGTGACACTGAGGGGACTCATGGGATCATGGAGACCTTTCGGACACTATGAGGCCCTACAGAATAAGCAAAGCATTGTGACACTGTGAGGCCTCATGGCACCAGTGAGACCATTGTGACCCCGGGGGTCCCCACAGAACCAAGAGGACCATTGTGACACTGTGGGGCCTCATGAAACCAAGAGGCCTTTGTGGCACTGCAGGGCTGCAGGGAACCAAAGGTCCATTGTGACACTGCAGGGCCTCGTGTCATCAGTGTTCCATTGTGACCCTGTGGAGCCAAAGGAGATCATTGTGACATTGCAAACCCCCAGGGTCCAAAGGCTCATTGTGCCATTGTGGTCTCATGGAACAGAGGAGTCCCGTGACATTGTGGGGCCTGGGGAACCAGGGAGATCACTGGGACACTGCATGGCCCCAAGGAACAAAGGGACTACAGAACAGGTCTGGTTGATTTGGCCTCCAGGGGCTGCCTGACAGCTTGGCACCTGGAGGGTCTCTTCTCATTAGCTATTGAAGCACTGGGGCTCTGGGCTTTTCTTCCTATGGAAAAGAACTCTCCTTCTACTCTAGGCACACATGCCATATTAAAACGTTTGCTAAAGTTTCTCTGACTTTTCTAAATTTCCCAGTAAAGGCTGTTTTGTTGTTTAGAGTTCCTGAGAATGTCTTGATAGTATTGCTTCAGTGCATCCAACTCAGAGGACACAAATTATTGTAATTCCTTTTAAAAGTCTCCTTGAGAGAGTTTTTTAATGGATGGTGGTCAGGGCTTGTGCGTCCTGCTTGGCACAGCCCAGGCAGGGCTTTCACAGCCCCATCCCACACTCCATTTCCCAGCTGGAGCCGCTGGTGCCTCTGAGTTCTGCTACCCCAGCCCCAGGGATGCTCTCCTTGTCTGCCCATTCCCCCAGGGTCTCTGGGCAGGGATGGCCTCAGTGGGGGCTGCTGACATCCTCAGCAACTTGGAGGCTGCTGCTGAATTTTACTGCTTGTTCAGCTTTCAGCTCTTCAGTTCAGGAATTCAGTGCCCCAGGGCTCATTAATATTCAGAACACCTTAACAAGCCAAGCCTCTGGGAATAATTTGATTTAAGCTTTCAAATCCTTTGTGGTTGGTTAGGCCGATTCCATTAGGGTAGTTGAAATGAATGAATTTTATTTACACATGGAGTGAGAAACCATTTTTTAGGTCCCATTTTGGTTTTTTAGTTAATACATTGATATGTGTAATCTCCAATTAACATTGAATCCAAGTACTTCCCCATGCAGTTGGAATAGATATGAAAATCAAGACCCTTTATGGCTGACAATCCATTAGACTCTGTCCCTACCCCCACCCCACCATTTCCCCCATCCAAGCCCTGGCACTCAGAGCAGCCTTGAGCAAATCTGAGCTCCCTCCAGCCCAGGCTGCACCTGCAGGTTTCAGCTCCTGGCCTCCAACTCCCACCTGCTTTCCTTGGACAAGGAGCTGCCCCAGACACAGAGGGATGTTCATTTATTGCCAGCCAACAAAGCCAAGGGAAGGCACAGCTCCATCAAATACAAAAGTCATTCCTCTGCTGGCTATTAAATCCACTGTGCACAGCAGACAGTCTCAGAGCAATGGAAAACACCTTCTGTGCCTAGCAGAGATCCCAAGGTCCCCCCAAACCCTCCCTGCCCCAATTCTGCCCAGATTTGCTCTTTGCACACACGAGTCACAGGCTGAAGTCAGGAGCTGCCTCCATGCCCAGAGGGAGGAAAAGAGGGAAAGTGGATGAAGAGCTCTCCTGTACAGAGCCAAGGTCCAAGTGCCCCTGCACTGGGAACCACAACTCATCAGGTTTGTGTCCTTTGGGCTCAGGGATGGTGACACTCAGAAGCACAGAAAGGTTTCTTGCCAACAAACACAAGTTGAACATTGGAACAGTTTAATAACCATCACAGCTCTTCCCTCAGCCCTCTGGGATGTCCCAGCAGCATCTGACATGTCCCCCATCCCCAAGGAATTTCTGTCCAGGAACAGTTCTAGATAAACATATAAGAAAATGTAATTATGTGATAGATATAAATACAATAAGGATGTTGACTGATATGATATTTATTTGAACTTTAGAAAGAGTGGACAATGCCCTGAAGATCAAAGCATGAAACCAGTCAGCTGAGAGGCCTTGAATGACCAGAGAGCACTTAGAGGAGGAAATCTTGGAGGAAGAGGAATAACATAGATCCATCTGGCCTAGTAAAGAGATGTCCTTAGACATGGCCATTTAAACAGGAGAGCTGGAAACAGCTGAAGGAAGAGGCAGAGGAAAGAATAAACAGAATAATGGTGACAGAAGTCAAGAGTAATATTAGTATTATTTCTCCTGCCATCAGTATATTTCCAGGAAATTCCCATACAGAGTGGAAAAATTTTGCCATTTCCTAAAAGTACTCAAATTACCCAGATAATAAAAATGTATAGGTATATTTTGAAACTAACAGGTATTAACACCTGTGCCTGTTTCTTGACAGACATCAGCTGTGTGCCCATGGACAGGCATTGACACTTGTGCCCTGAGGTGCAGAGCTGGGACTGGATCTCTCAGAGAGGAGCTGAGGGAGAGCAGAGCACCTTGCAAGCTGCAGGTCCCTGCCAGCCCTGCAGGGCTCCTGTGCCATCAACATCTGCTCTGCTCCAGTCTGGAACAGGGCCCAGCACGGTGCCGGGACCATCAGAGAGCTGAGGTGTGTGCTGGAATTCCATGCCCTCCCCATGGCACAGCAGCCCTGCATTTCCCTGCTCCAGTCTTGGTCTCCAGTACAGCCATGGACACTGATGGTTTCTGTGCCAGGCTCTCCCAGCCCAGCCCAGCTCCCTGCCAGCTCTGCCAGCTGCCCTGAGCTCTGGGCAGCACCAAGGGCCTCTCCCCAGCACAGCCCAGCCGGCTCTGGCCCCACAGCTCTGCTCAGCCCAGGCTGCTCTGGGCACTGCCCCACGGCCTCAGCCCCTGCCAAGGGCACAGCAGCAGCTGCAGCTCAGCCAGGACTCAGCCCCACCATGGGGGAAGGGGCTTGGCCAAGGCCAAAGGAGCTCCCTGGCTGCCCTGCTCCCCTCTGCCTGAGGTGATGAGAGCTCTGCAGCCCCTCCTGCCATCCCATCTGCCCAGGCCAGCACAAGAGCCCCGGCCCTGGGGCCCTCCAGAGCTGCTCCTGCTCCAGGCCCAGGGCCCATCCCAGAGCTGGGGCAGCCACAAAGCTATGCCCATTTCTGCTCATTGCTGCTCTGATGGGGATGGATCCTCAGACACTTGGAGGTAGCTGATGGATTTTACTGTTCCAGAGGCCTTTTCTTTTCTTGAGCTCTTCAGTTCAGGAATTCAGTGAGAAAAGCTCATAAACATTTGTTTAAAACGCCCAAACAAGAAAATCACCTGGGAATAATTGAAGTTGTCAACTCTTCTGTGGCTAATAAGACAGATTTGAGAAATGTATTCAAAGATAATGTACATTGAAAACAATGAAGAGATAATGGTTTTGTCCTGTTTTCTTTTCCTGTTTATTGATTGATATAATCAATGTCCAATTGATATTGATCCCCAGCACCTTCTAATGCAGTCTAAACATATATGAGAATCAAGACTCTTGGTGACTGACATTCAATCACTCTTTTGTCCCCACCCCCTCGCCACATTTCAGTCTTTCATACCCTGGCACTCCTATGGATCAGGAATGATGTGGCCAGCAGGAGCAGGGCACTGATTCGTCCCCTGTGCTCGGCACTGGTTGGGCAGCACCTCGAGTGCTGTGTCCAGTTCTGGGCCCCCAGTTTTGGAAGGACCTGGAGGGCTGGAATGTGTCCAGAGAAAGGCAGCAAGCCTGGTGAGGGGTCTGCAGCACAAGTCCTGTGAGGAGCGGCTGAGAGAACTGGGATTTTATCCTGGTGACACTGCAGGGTCTTGGGGAACACGGTGACATTGTGACACTGCAGGGCCCGAGGATCCAAGGGACTTTGTGACATCAAGGGGTCCCATGGAACCAAAGGGACATTGTGACACTGGGAGGACTCATGGAATCATGGAGACCATTGGAACACTCTGGGGCCTCATGGAACCCTGGGCACACATAGCTGGCTGGGAATGTTGATCTGCTGGAGGGTAGGTAGGCTCTACAGAGGGCACTGGACAGGCTGGATCCAGGGCCCAAATCCAACAAGGTGAGGTTTAACAAGTCCAAGTGCTGGGTCCTGCACTTTGGCCACAACAACCCCTGCAGTGCTACAGGCTGGGGACAGAGGGGCTGGACAGCAGCCAGGCAGAAAGGGACCTGCAGGGACTGATGGACAGCAGGCTGGACATGAGCCAGCTGTGTGCCCAGGTGGACAAGAAGGCCAATGGCTCCTGGCCTGGATCAGGAATGGTGTGGCCAGCAGGACCAGAGCTGCTGTGCCAGCACTGATCTGCCCCAGCTCTGCACACAGACATTGCTGCTGCAGCTCCATAGAAGGCAACAAAATGACGTCTTTGCAGAAATCTTTCCTGGAAGATCCTTTAGTTCCTTGAAAACTACTAAAAATTAAAAATGGCACAAACAATGACATTTATTGTGGACAATATGAAAAAAGTAAAGCAAAGGGTAAAACAATCCATAAACAAACCATCAAGAATTATCAAAGATGACTTTTATTACAAGTGATGGCAGAAATTGGACAGCACTTTAATGTTCCTGAAAGCATCCAGTCATCAGTCTCCACACTGGAGACTTGAGCTCCTTGTTCCTCAGGCTGTAGATGAGGGGGTTCAGGGCTGGAGGCACCACCGAGTACAGAACTGACACTGACAGATCGAGGGATGGGGAGGACATGGAGGGGGGCTTCAGGTGAGCAAATATGCCAGTGCTGACAAACAGGGAGATCACGGCCAGGTGAGGGAGGCAGGTGGAAAAGGCTTTGTGCCGTCCCTGCTCAGAGGGGATCCTCAGCACAGCCCTGAAGATCTGCACATAGGAGAAAACAATGAACACAAAACATCCGAAGAGCAAACATGCAGTAACAGCAATAAGCCCAAGTTCCCTGAGGTGGGAATTGGAGCAGGAGAGTTTGAGGATCTGTGGGATTTCACAGAAGAACTGGCCCAGGGCATTGCCATGGCACAGGGGCAGGGAAAATGTATTGGCTGTGTGCAGCAGAGCATGGAGAAAGGCACTGGCCCAGGCAGCTGCTGCCATGTGGGCACAAGCTCTGCTGCCCAGGAGGGTCCCGTAGTGCAGGGGTTTGCAGATGGACACGTAGCAGTCGTAGCACATGATGGTCAGGAGGCAAAATTCTGATCCGATGAAGAAGGCAAAAAAAAATAGTTGTGCAGCACATCCTGTGTAGGAGATGTTCCTGGTGTCCCAGAGGGAATTGTGCATGGCTTTGGGGACAGTGGTGCAGATGGAGCCCAGGTCGCTGAGGGCCAGGTTGAGCAGGAAGAAGAACATGGGCGTGTGCAGGTGGTGGCCGCAGGCTACGGCGCTGATGATGAGGCCGTTGCCCAGGAGGGCAGCCAGGGAGATGCCCAGGAAGAGGCAGAAGTGCAGGAGCTGCAGCTGCCGCGTGTCTGCCAGTGCCAGCAGGAGGAAGTGGCTGATGGAGCTGCTGTTGGACATTTGCTGTGGCTGCACATGGGCACCTGTTCATGGAGAAAGGACAGTGAAGAGATAGAGGAGATACCTGTAACCAAAATCAAAGCCATTTCCCATACACCCTCCTCTGTAGCAGACATGGACACACTTTTTTGTTTAAGAGTTATGGGGATTTCATTATAAGCTCCCCAATATTTTTCCCAGTATTCTCTGATATCAAAATCTCCGCCTTTCTGCTTCCCCCAGGGACAACAGAGCAAGTTCTGTGAGACAGAGTGATGAGAGAAGAGTGAGGGGAGATGGTCTGTCATTCTGACCTATTCAGTTTTCTCTGGACTATCCTTTCTCAGAGGAGGGTGATCACTTTCCATGCTTCCCCTAAAACCCCCAGGTACTGCTGAGAGCAGATTGATCCACCCCAGCCCTGCTCCACATTTGGAACCAAGGACTCACGTTTCTCATTTCAACAACCCAGCAGCACTTCCAGTGTCACAACACCTCTGCCTTTTCCCGTGAATCTTATAACTCAGAGATACTCTACGACATGTTTGCACCCTGGATTGAAGCTCCCAGCTTGGACTGAAATCTCAGGGACACTTCCAAGTGTCCTTCTGATGGCACTGGATGAAGGGAGGTGCAGCTCCTTCCCTGCTGCACTGCCAGCATTGCCCAGAGCCGGGCTCTGGGGTCAGCTGTGTCACCCTGAGCCAGCTGTGCCCCCTGTCAGAGCCCCCAGTGCCGGGCAGCTGCTCCTAGCCCTGTGCTCTGCAGAGGGAACTGGGCCCGGGGCTGCAGAGCTGCCCCACGGTTCTGCTGCAGCTCTGCCTGCACAGGAGGGGCTGCATGCCTTGGAGCCCCGGCCCTGAGGGCAGAGGCTTGGCTGGGGCACAGGAGGGAGGGGGCTTGTGCAGAGGGAGGGGCTGCACTGGAGGGGATCCTCTGGACATCTCTAAACTCTCCCTGCCTCAGCATTTCTGGGATTTGTTTTCTCTCCTTCCCTGATCTTCTCTCTGCTTTCTGGAGATTTTACTCCTGCAGCTGTTTCCCTGTGCCTGATCTCCAGCACTCCCAGACCCCAAATCTCTGTGCACTCTCCTTGGCCTGACAGAACCCTGCCTGTTTGCAGGGCACTGGCTGGGGGCAGGTTCTGTTTGCAGCTTGGAGAAAGGACAGCTCAGATTGAGCCTGATGGGCCCAGCAAAGGTGATGCTGCTGCTGTCCATGGGCAGAGTGGCTGAAAGCACAATAGGGATCTCCTGTGAACCTACAGATCACTAAAAGTAACAGTTCAGATGTCTCATGCACTTGTCAATATTCATAATCAACCTTTAATATTTATCCTTCTTTCCTTGCCTCTCTTCAATAGTAGACAGCTGACTACAAATTCTTAGGAAATTTCCACATTTTTATGAAAATCCTTGTCTTGGAAATATTCCATGACTAATCAGAAACCCTCAGTATGTCAGAGCTACATGAGCATTTCACCTCCCCTGCACCAGAAACACTCAGTACTCACCGGGTCAGTGGGCATTGGGATGTTCCAGCTTTAGGAGATCACTGCAGGAGCTGCAGCTGCATTGTCCTGCAGACAGAGGTTCCTGTGCCAAGGGCTGGCAGTGATTCTGCCCCAGGCACTTCTCAGCCCCTTCCCAGCCCTGACTGATTGAAGCTCTCTGTGCCTCTGTGCTGTGCCCGGGCTGGCTGCAGGCAGTGCCCCAGCCCTGCTGGGCTGGGAGAAGAGCTGCTCAGCAAGAGAAATGTGCTTTTGAAGCTCTGCTTGGTTACCAGGATCACCCTCTGTGCCAGGAGCCTGGCCCAGCTCAGCAGCACAGACACAGCACAAGGACTTTAATGACCCTCTGGGGCTTTGTGCTCAGGCCCTGAACATCAGGCCCTGAGAGGGAGCTGCAGAAACCTCTCCAGAACTCAAAGTCACAATCCAACTCCAAAGTTTCTTGGACTTTTAATGGGTCCCACTGAGAGACACGACTGAGAAAGTGTCCCCAGGCCCCAGGCAGGGCAGAGAACTGGAGGCACTGATGCCAGGTGGGGACAAAGAGAAGCCAAGTCTTGGTGCCCTGGGGCACAGCAGGGTCTGTGCCACCAAGGGCTGTGAGGAGACACCTTGTCCTGAGGCCCTGGGGCCTCCTGGCACAGCCCCAGCCAGGCTGGGCACTGTCAGCCCCTGGTCCTACCCTCAGCATCGCCCCTAGCCCACATCCCAGTGGGGTCAAGGATCTGCTGGAAGGAGTCCCTGGGGAGCCTTGGTCAGGAATGGCTCTGGGGGCTCCTTCATGCTTCCATGGACTGCAGGATTTTCATAGGACTTTGGGTTTGGCTTTTGTCTTGCAGATTCTGAGAGGTTTGTGCAATCATGGCCTCTAATTATCTGCTTTAATTAGTCCCTGGAGAGGCTTTGTCAGGAACAACACTCAGTGGGCTCATTAATGCTTCAAAGTACTTCAGTTCTTTTAAGGTACTTGGTGTTTCCCTTTTGATACAGACTGTGTGAGAGGTTTGTGCAATCATGGCCCCAATTATCTGCTTTAATGAGTCCCTTGGGAGCTTTGTACTGACACTCAGTGGGGCTCATGAATACTTTCAGATACTCAACTTTTTTCAGGGTCTTTGGATTTTCCTTTCCACACTGAGAAGTTTTTGTGCCGCTTTGAGTCTCTGAGAGGTTTTTGTGCCATCCTGGCCTCCAATTCTGTTTTCCAAGGTGTCCATGTGGAGCCTGTCTTGGGCATGGACCTTAGTGGGTCCCATTAGTGCTTCAAGACTCCTTGGGGTTTCCCTCTGCATTTGACTCCTTGTAAGATTTGTGCCATCTCCTCTCAGGCTCTAAGCTTCCAGGGCTCAGCTCCAAATGCAGCATGGGGCTCATTAGGATCAAGCCAGTCCTGACAAACCATTGCTCAGCCTTGGTTTCCCTCTTATCTGAAGCACTTCATCAGGAAGTTTCTGTGTTGGTTTTGGTTTGCCAATTTGAGATTTTTCAGTTAATGCATTCATTGATGTGGTGTGTTCAGTGTTGGCTAATTACCAGTGCACACACTAGAATATACTTACTCATTTCCTCCTCTGAGGTAGGATTAGGAAAATGGCAAAGTGGGATCAAACTTTAAGAGTAAAGTTTATTAACAGTAACTAAAACAATGAGCAATAAGCAGCAGATCAAGACTGTCAGAACACTTTCCTTCTCCATACAACCTGACAATGTAAAGAGACAAAACCTAAAATTTTCAGTCAGTTTACCACCTCTAGAATAGTCTGTCTTCACTTCATTTAGGGAGAGGTGTTCCTCTTGTTAATGTTATGGAGACTTCTCCACAACAAAACAGCTATCTCATGGCTTTTCATTTCCACGAATAACAGCTGCCTAGAAAAATCTGCATTTGTGAAGTCCCTCCCATTTTTTCACAGCCTTTCCCACAGCTGTGTTTATGGGCCATGTCAGCTAATGGGGTATTAGTTTCAAGATGAGCTGTTTAAGAGCAAAGGTTCTCTTCATCTATTTCTGAAATCATCTTCATCTCTGGGAACAGAGATCTTCCTCTCTCCCTGAGGGCACAGGTTCTCATCACTCTGCTCTTTGTCTGTTCATACTTCTCATAGGATCATAGCTACTGCAACATTTGCTTACTTTAGCATGGAGGCTTTTGCTGAAACAAGTCATCTCCCCATGCTTTTCAATGCCTTATTGGGAAAAAGAGAGTTTGAGGTATCAATGACATCTTTCTCCACAGCTTTAGCAGAGGATTTCAGCCCCAAGATCAAGGCATCTCCTCATCCCTCCCATCTGGGACTCAACTTCCCCTTCCCTGCCCTCGGTGTGTCCATGTTGCTCCTCTGTGTGCCTGCCCTGTGTCCTTTTCTCTCACTGGAGGGAGGATGGCAGCATTGGCAGAGTCAATATCTGCCCGGGGCTGCAGATGGTTCCGTGAGCCCGGCCGGGCTCATTGGCCAATTCTAAATTTGGCCATGGTTCCTGGACACGAAGACCCATTCTTTTCCTTAGGAATGAAGGAACAGGGCCGCACTGTTTTAGGTATAAATGAGAGGTGACCACCAGAGGACAAGGCCAGCCACAGCTGCCAGATTTTCTTCTGAGACATACCTTAGAATATAGGAAATACTTTCGGTAGAGTGTCAGTTTCAGCTATGGGCATCTGAAATGACAAAATATTCTTTTCCATACAAAGGAAATCATAGAGCCCCAGTGCTCCAGGAGCTAAAGAGAGGCAGCCCTTGACATCCCAAGGTCAGCCAGACCTGTCAGGTGGCCCCTGGCAGGCCAAGCCAGCCAGACCTGGTCCATGTTCCCTCACTTCCATGGGGCCCCACAGTGTCCCAATGGTCCCTTGCTTCCAGGAGGCCCTGAGGTATCACAATGCCCCCTTGGTGACACGAGGCCCTGAAGGGTCGGAATGGTCTCCATGGTTCCATCAGGCCCCACAGAGTCATAATGGTCTCTGGGTCCATGAAGCCCCGCGGTGTCACCATGGCCCCTTGGTTCCATGGGCTCCAGTGGTGCCACAATGATCCCCTTGGTTCCATGAGGTGCCCACAGTGTCACAGTGATCTCCATGGGAAGGAAAGAACCGAGCCCCAGTGTGGCAGGGGCAGCCACCAGAGGCCAAGGCCAGCCAGGCTTGATGGTACTGTCAGATTTTCGCTGGGAGCAACCCTTGGATATATGGAAATTTGGAGGTAAAACCCCAGTTTTGCACATTTCTTTGTAGACAATAATGAGGGCTCTTTGCCATAGGAAGGAAAGCACCAAGCCTCAGTGTTTCAAAGGCAGATGAGAGGCAGCCCCCAAGAGGCCAAGGGCAGCCAGACCTCTCTCTCCTGGCTGATTCACTTGTGAAATCAACATCCTTGGATGTTTGGAATTTTGGAGGTGGAATTCCAGTTTTGGCCATGGGTGCCTAGACAGGACGAATTATTTTTTTCCTTTAGGAAAGAGAAGTGCAAAGTCCAAGTGTTCTGGAAGAAGATAAGAGGTGGCCACTGTAGGCCGGGCCACCCAGACCTGTCTCTCCTGACACCTTTCGTCTAGGGACTGTCCTTGGACATAGGGCATTTTGGAGGTGGAATCTCATTTTTGGCAATGAGCACCTGGACAGGAAGATGAGTTTTTTTCAAAGAATGAAAGCACAAAGTCCCAGTATTTCAGAGGCAGATGAGTGCCAGCTCTCAGGAAGCCAAGAACAGCCAGACTTGTCAGTCCTGGCAGCTTTTCTCTGGGAGCTATCCTTGGATATAGGGACTTATGGCGACAAATGCCCCATTGTGGCCATGGGTGCCTTGTCGAGATGGATTTATTTGTTTTCCAATACGAAAGAAAAGCACATGATCCCAGTGTTTGAAATGCAGATGAGAGGTGCCCTTGGGTGGCCAAGGCAGCCAGATTTGTCTCTCCTGGCAGATTTAATCTCGGAACAATCCTTTAAATATAAGGAAATTAAGAGAACAAATCCCACTTTTGGCCATAGTCCCCTGGAGGAGAAGGACAGTTTTCTCCCACGGGAAAGAAAGTCCAGAGCCCCAGTGCTTCAGGGGAGATGAGAAACAGCCCTTGAAATGCCAAGGTCAGACGGACCTGTCAGGTGGTCCCCAGGAGGCCCAGCCAGGCAGACCTGTTCCATGTTCCCTTTGTTGTGTGGGACCCCACAGTGTCACAATGGCCCCGTGCTTCCATGAGGCCTTGCAGTGTCACAATGGATTCGTGGTTCCACAGAGCCCTGATGTGTCACAATGGCCCCTCGGCTCCGTGTGCCCTCGCTGTGTCACAATGGCTCCTCTGTGACACTGCGGCTGTACAAGGTCACCATGGACCCTTGGTTCCTTGGGGTCTCTGAGTTCACAATGGTCTCCTTGATTCCATGAGGCAGCACAGTGTCACAATGGCCCCTTGGTTCCATGAGGTTCTGCAGTGTCACCGTGGTGTCCTTGGACCTCCATTGTCACAACTGACCCGTGGTTCCAAGAGGTTCTGTAGTGTCACTGTAGCAGTCAGAGGCCCTGCAAGGCCTCCCTGGCGGTCACTCACCTAAGATAAGAAATGCCGAGTCACGGTGATGGGAGCAAAGAAGCCCCTTTTCTGCATTCAGACCCTTGTTATCTCTCTGTAAGGCTATTGGGTTGTATTCTTCCCAGCTGTGGTGACTGGACAATTTCCAGCACCCCAGTACCCTATATAAACACCCATTTCTGTCCAGTTCGGCAGAAGAACTGACACTGCATCCCTTCAGAGGAGCTGGCAATAAAGGACATTGCTGTGGAACCGCATACAGCCTTCTCTCTCTCTATCCCTGTGTGTCTGCCAGAGGCACTTGTGAGCGCAGAGCTGAAATCACTGAGAGCTGAACTCACAGAGCTGAAATCACTCCAGAGCTGCTCGCTAAGTTGCCCGTGGCTGGGAGCTGAACCGAGGGACCCAGACAGGCTGAGCCTGACAGCGCAGCGCTATCCGGGACACCCACGGCAGTGGCAGCCCGGGGGTCAGATGCACCCCTGAGCCCCAGTCCGCATTACGCCTGAAGGGAGCACTGGCATCCTGGCACCCCTGAGAGCAGCATTCCCTGTGAATCATTACTGCCTCAGGTGCACTATGACCCCTGGAAGATAACTCCTCCATTATAGAAGAAGTTATCTGAAGAGGTGTCCAACGAACCTGCACATCGCAATCTGGGACGAGGTCCTCAGGAGTTGGACTGCATACCACTCACCCAGCAGTACTTTTGATCCACATTTGGCTGAAGAAGTGTGAGTTTAAAACAGCCTTTTTGCATGCTTTTATCTTGGGTCATTTTTTGGTTTTTATTTTTTTCTTTTTCTTTTTCTTTTTTTTTTTTTTTTTTTTACTGCTGTGGGGGCAAATGGAACTATACTGAAATGGGATCAAAATTTAGTAAATTAAAACGATCCCAGAATGAGACTTATATTTACAAATCCTAGAAATCCTATCTGCTAACAGCTTTTCTTTCTCTAAAGGCAATCTTTCAAAAGCTAACTTGAAAAAATTGATAGAATAGAATAGATAATTTCCCAGTTTCCAGATACTAACACACACACTATTGGTTTAGGTTCTTTTTGGGACATAGTAGGGAAAAGAATATACGCTTTCCAAACTAATGAAAACTTTTCTGTAACTAAGTTTCTACCTCTATTTTACTCAATTACTAAAGCAGTGGAAAAGACAAATTCTCTGCAGCTTCCCTCTGCTGAGGAAATCCCACCCTTATCTTTCTCAACAGACACTGTCCCTTCAAATGCTGATTAGCCAGATAACATTCCTCTCTCAGTCCCCGGGACAGGGAACACGGAAATTGTCCCACCCACCCACCCGCGGGGTCCGTGGAGCCCACCCATCCCCCGGCTCCCCCTCGGCCGCGGCAGGCGCGGATTCCGCTCCCGGTCCCGCAACACGCGGCGCGCTGCGCGCCCCGCGCCCCGCTCAGTGCTCGGCTGTAACTGCGTCGGTTTCCATCGGGAACGCCCTGCCTCGCTCCAAAACCTCCGCGCAGCCACCGTGACTGCCCCAGCCCTGCAGCCGTGCCTCCCGGCCCCGCTGCGGCTCTCCCCAGCCCGCTCCCATCCCTGCCTGCCCAGCCCCGCCGGGATGGCAGCAGCACCCCCAGCCCCACCGCCTCCTCTGCCCCGCTCCTCCCGTGCCCTCATCCCCAAGCGCTGCACCCACCCACCCACCCTCAGCGCCCCCCGAACGGCACCTCCGAGACCCCCACGGGGCACCCCGCTTCCCCACGCACCTCAGCCCTGCGCAGGCTGTGCCACAGCGGCGCTGCCATCGCCGCTCCACTGCTGCCTCCCTCTAGCCAAGCCCAGCCAGCTGCCCCCTCGCACTCTGTCCAGCCCCCACACCCCAGCAAACCCTTGTCCAACACGCCCAAAAAAGCGCAGTGCACCTCCTGCTCGCTCTCACTACTCATCTGAGCACAGTGAGTCCTACTCTGACACAGAGGACATTGATCCATGGGCTCTAATCAAAATGGAAGCGACGCAGGCAGGGGATTGGGAACTAGCTCAGAGAATTTCTGCCTTCCCAGCAATTTACATAAAGGGGAAAAGAGGTGGGGCCACCACTAAAACAACGTGGGAACCTAAAACAAATAAAGAACTGATACAACTATTAAATATAGCCAAAGAACATGGTAGAAGTTCACATATTTTCAGAAATTTCTTGGAAGCTCTCTTTTCAGCACATATTTTGGTACCTCACGACTTTAAAAACATTTCCCACTGCCTTCTTTCCCTGGCAGAATATATGCTATTGGAAAGGCATTGGAAAAGACAATTAAAAACATTTCAGAGACTTATACTCAAGATGCAAATGGGCCAGATTTTACAGTCCAACAGCTGGCTGGAGAAGGGGATTTACAGAAACTCTATGAGCTGTGAGAACCCCAGCCTTGGTCAGGGGTCTTGTGTGGTGGTAAAGTCTCTCCTCCAACCCGTGCTTCCAAAGGAAAACTCCGCAGTCTCTTGTTGTTCAGTCTCAAGGCAGTTTATTGCGAGTTATCTAAAAGATCGTCTTCTCTGGCTACTGCGGTTTGGTCAGCAGCCCAGGCAGAGGCACACACACACCCCTAACATCCTCTCTGTCTGTTGTCTTCTTCTTCTCTCCCCCCGTCCCTGGCTGCTGCTATCTTTTATGTGATATATTACGTGTTATATGTTTACAGTTTTTCCTCAATACTTACTACCTATGTTACAAGGTGCTTTTCTACTCTAAACCAATCCATAAGTGCCAACATCACCAAGAACATGGGGGCAAGGAAAAAGAAGCAGGAAGAACAGTATCAGCCCACTTTCCTCCATCTTAGAACTTCTGACCCCCATGTACAAAGTAAACCCCCACCCGTACAGGTGCTAAAACGCCCCTGTGCAATGCAAAAAAATTTCCCCTCTACTTTATAACTACTTTTACTATACTATCTAACACTTTGTGACTGTTTGTTCCACCTCCAAAGTTGGTAACTCATTCCATGGCTCAAACTCAAAATCAGAGCAGTTTGCAGCTGCCTGCCAGGGTCTAAAATGCTTCTGACCAAGGCCTGGAACCTCTAAAAAAGTCTGAGAGAAATTTTGAGTTCCAACACCTGCCCTTTGTCCTTTCCTTTCACTGGAGGGAGGATGGCAGCACTGGCAGAGTCAATATCTGCCCAGGGCCTGCAGATAGTTCTGTGACTCTGGCTGGGCTAAGTAGCCAATTCTAAATTTGGCCATGGTTCCTGGCCATGAAGACCAGTTTTTCTCCATAGGAATGAAGGAACAGAGTCCCACTATTTTAGGGGCAGATGAGAAGTGACCACAAAAGGACAAGGCCAGCCAGAGCTGCCAGATTTTGTTCTGAGAGAGACCCTTGAATATCAGAAATTTTTTGGCAGAGTGTCAGTTTTGGCAATGGGCATCTGAAATGACGGAGAGTTCTTTTCCATACAAAGGACAGCACAGAGCCCCAGTGCTCCAGGAGCTAAAGAGAGGCAGCCCTTGATATCCCAAGGTCAGCCAGACCTGTCAGGTGACCCCTGGCAGGCCAAGCCAGACAGACCTGGTCCATGTTCCCTCGCTTCCATGGGGTCCCACAGTGTCCCAATGGTCCCTTGCTTCCAGGAGGCCCTGAGGTGTCACAATGCCCCCTTGGGGACACGAGGCCCTGAAGGGTTGGAATGGTCTCCATGGTTCCATCAGGCCCCACAGAGTCATAATGGTCTCTGGGTCCATGAAGCCCCGCGGTGTCACCATGGCCCCTTGGTTCCATGGGCTCCAGTGGTGCCACAATGATCCCCTTGGTTCCATGAGGTGCCCACAGTGTCACAGTGATCACCATGGGAAGGGAAGAACCGAGCCCCAGTGTGGCAGGGGCAGCCAGCAGAAGCCAAGGCCAGCTAGATTTGTCAGTACTGGCAGATTTTGTCTGGGAGGAACCCTTGGATATAGGGAATTTTAGATGTGGAATCCCAAATTCAGACATGGACACGCAGAGGAGAACGGCTGTTCTTTGCATGGGAAGAAAAGTACAGAACACCGGTGTTTCAGGAGCAGATGAAAGGTGGCCACCAGAGCACTAAGGCAGCCAGACCTCTGTTCTGGTAGCTTTTGTCTGAAAGCAACTCTTGGATATAGGGAATTTGGGAGGTAGAATGCAAGTACAGCCATTTCTGTGTAGATAAGAAGGACGGTTCTTTTCCATAGGAAGGAAAGCACAGAGCCCCAATGTTTCAAAAGCAGATGAGAGGCAGCCTGTGTGTTTCAGAAGAGACCAACGGCAGCCAGACCTTTCTGTCCTGGCTGCTTTCACGTGGGGCATCCTTGGATGTACAGAGTTTTGGACGTGGAATCCCAGTTTTGGCCATGGGCACCTAGACAGGATGAATTATTTTTTCCTATAAGAAAAGGAAGTGTGAAGTCCAAGTGTCCTGGAAGAAGATGAGAGGTGGCCCCCCTTAGGCCAAGCCAGCCAGACCTTGGCACCTTTCATCTAGGGGCTATCCTTGGACACAGGGCATTTTAGAGGGCAAATCTCAATTTTATCTGTGGGTTCCTGGACAGGAAGAAGAGTTATTTTCATAAGGAAGGAAAGCACAGAGCCCCAGTGTTTCAGAGGCAGATGAGTGCCAGCCCTCAGAAGCCAAGGCCAGCCAGACATGTCTCTGACCTATCTTAGCTGCTTTTGTCTGCGAGCTATCCTTGGATATAGGAAATTCTGGAGGCAGATGCCAAATTTTGGCCATGGGTGCATAGTTGAGATGGATGATTTCTTCCCATAAGAAAGAAAAGCACATGGTCCAAGAGTTTCAAAGGCAGATAAGAGGTGGCCCCTGGGTGGCCAAGGCAGCCAGAGTTGTTTTTCCTGGCAGATTTCATCTGGGAACAATCCTTGAAATATAAGGAAATTTGGAGAAGGAATCCTGGTTTTGTCCCGGGGTCCCTGAAGGAGAAGAAGAATTCTCTCCTGTGGGAACTCAAAATGTCTCTCAGACATTTTTAGAGGTTCCAGGCCTTGGTCAGAAGCATTCTAGACCCTGGCAGACAACTGAAAAACAGCTGTGATTTTGAGTTTGAGCCATGGAATGAATTACCAACTTTGGAGGTGGAACAAGCAATCACAAAAGGTTAGATAGTATAGTAAAAGTAGTTATAAAGTAGAGGGGAAATTTTTTTAGTACTGTACAGGGGGGTTTTAACACATGTACAGGGGGGTTTTCACTTTGTACATGGTGGTCAGAAGTTCTAAGATGGAGGAAAGTGGGCTGAACCCATCCTTCTTCCTTCTTCTTCCTTACCTCCATGTTCTTGGTGATGTTGGCACTCACAGATTGGTTTAGAGTAGAAAAACACTTGGTAACGTAGGTAGTAGGTATTGGGGAATAATTGTGAACATGTTATACGTAATATATCTTATAAAAGATAGCAGCAGCCCTGGGCGGAGAGAGAGACGAAGAAGACAGCAGATAGAGAGGATGTCAGGGTGTGTGTGTGCCTCTACCCAGGCCACTGATCAAATAGCCGCAGTCCAAGAACATAATCTGTTAGATAACTAGCAATAAACTGCCTTGAGACCGAACAGCTAAAGCCTGCGGAGTTTTTCTTTGGAAGCACAGGTTGGAGGAGGAATTTCACCACCACATGAGGACCCAAAGCAAGGCTGGGGTTCTCACACTCTCCAATAGAAAGGAAAGCCCAGAGCCCCAGGGCTTCAGGGGAAGAGGAGAAGCAGCCCTCGACATACCAAGGTCAGCCAGACCTATCAGGTGGTCCCCAGGAGTACTGAATCAGGTACGGATTTTTTAATGGGAAACAGCCCTTAAAAACAAAGGGGTCCAGGGAGGATGGACACAGTTCAAGACAGTAATCTTAAGGGGGAAGGAGCAGTGTGTCCCAGTGTGGCAAAAAATGAGCTGGTGAGGAAAATGACTGTCCTGGTTGCCCATGGAGCTTTTGTGGGAACTCAAGGGAAGGAAGAAGGTGCGTTAACTTATGACAGAAGGTCAGGCAGCTTAGGAATTGTTTAAGGATGTTGTTAGGTCATGCAGGAAAATAAAGGAAAGAGGTGAAATCTCAATAAGAGATTAACCTGGCCACTTCTGTGAAAAATAATAAAAAATGTGTCTATGAATAAATTCATAGCAAAACGTGAAATAAGGAGAAACTCTACCCTTTTTTGGATGCATTGGAGAATAGAGTAACTAAAGATAAGGAAAAGGCTGAGCTACTTAACACCTTGTTTGTCTCAATTTTCAATATTAGGACAGGTTGTCCTCAGGACAAGAGTTCTCCTGAGCTGGTAGATGGGCACAGGGAGCAGAACAGGCCCCTGTAATCCACGAGGAAGCAGCTGGAGACCTGCTGAACCACTCAGATGCTCACAGGTGTATGGGATGGGATGGGATCCATCCTAGGAGGATGAGGGAGCTGGTGGATGAGCTCCCCAAGCTGCTCCCCATCATTTACCATCAGTCCTGGCTCACCAGGGAGGTCCCAGAGCACTGGAGGTGCCAGTGTGAGCCCATCCCAAGAAGGGCTGGAAGGAGGATCTGGGGAGCTCCAGGCCTGTCAGCCTGACCTCGGTGCCTGGCAAGGTTATGGAACAGATCACCTTGAGAGCCACCACAGGGCACCCACAGGATGGCCGAGGGGTCAGAGCCAGCCAGCGTGGATTTAAGAGGGGCAGGTCCTGCCTGAGCAACCTGATCTCCTTTTATAACCAGGTGACCCACCTGTGGATGTGGGAAAGGCTGTGGATGTGTCCATCTGGACTTCAGAAAAGCCTTGGACACTGTCTCTGACAGCATTCCCTGGAAAAGCTGCAGCCCACGGCTTGGGCAGGTTCCCTCCTGGCTGGGAGATGGAAGACTTGGCTGGAGGCTGGGCCCAGAGAGGGGTGGGGATGGTGCTGCACCCAGCTGGTGTCCAGTCCCTGGTGCTGTCCCCCAGGGATCTGTGTTGGGCCCAGTCCTGTTTAACATCTTCACTGATGATCTGGGGGAGGGGATTGAGCCCACCATCCCCAAATTTGCAGGTGACACCCAGCTGGGTGTGAGTGTGGATCTGCTGGAGGGCAGGACAAGAAGACACAGCCTCCAGCTGCACCAGAGGAGGTTTAGGCTGGACAAGAGGAAGAAGTTCTTCACAGAAAGGGTGAGTGGGCATTGGAATGGACAGGCCATGGGGGAGGTGGCAGAGTCACTATCCCTCTCCAGTGGCACTCAGTGGCATGGTCTGGGTGACAAGGCGGTATTAGGGCATTGGTTGGATTTGATGATCCCAAAGGTCTTTTCCAGCCTATTTGATTCTGTCATTCTGTGATGATTGGGACACTCTGGGGCCATTGTGACCCTGCAGGGCCTCGTGGAACTAAGAGGACCATGGTGACACTGTGCAGCCCCATAGAACCAGGGCTCCATTGTTGTGCTCTGGGGCCAAATGGAACCAGGGAGTCCCCATGACACTGGGTCCTGGTGGAACCACAGAGGCCATGGTGATGCTGCGGGGCCTCGTGTGACCGAGGGGTTTCACCACTGTGACACTGCCAAACCAAGGAGAGCATTGGGAGAGTCCAGGGCCCAGTGGAACCAAGGGGCCCTTCTGACACTGTGGGGCCTCATGGAACCAAGGGGACATTGTGACACTGCAGGACCTTGTGTAACCAAGGGGCCACTGTGACACTCAGGGGCCTCAGGGAATTTGGAAGGCTGTTGTGACACTGTGTGGCCTCGTGGAAACAAGGAGTCCATTGTGACACTGAGGGGACCTGTGGAAGCACAGAGAGCATGGTGACAGTGTGGAACCTCATGTGACCAAGGGGCCTTTGTGATACCCTGGGGCCCCATGGAACCAAGGGGCCACTGTGAAACTGGGGCACCAACGAGGACATTGTGACACTGTGGAGCCCCATGGAACCAAGGAGTCCATTGTCACATTTTGGGACCGCATGGAACCAAGGAGACGAGTGTGACAGTGTAGGGTCTGGTGTAACCAAAGGGACATTGTGACACTGAGGGGCCCCTTAGAACCAAGGACATCTTTCCAGGTGACACCAAGCTGGATGTGAGTGTTGATCTGCTGGAAAGTAGGAGGGCTCTGCACAGGGCCCTGAACAGGCTGGATCCAGGGCCAAAATCCCACAAGGTGAGGTTTAACAAGTCCTAGTTCTGAGTCCTGCACTTTATCCACAAAAATTCTCAGCAGAAAACTTGGCTGGGAGAACCTTTAGCTCCTTTAAAGCCATAAAGAGTGCAGCCCTACATTGACACAGTCACTGGAGACAGGGAAAGTGAAGAGAAACAAGATGAGAAATGGCACAGACCATGACATTTCTTTGTCTACAATATGGAAAACTAAAACAAAACAAAAAAGACCCCCACATTGAAACCAACTTGTATCAAAGATGACTTTCATTGCAAGTGCATTGTAGAAATTGGCCAGCACTTTAATGTTCCTGAAAGCATCCAGTCATCAGTCTCCACAGTGCAACCTTGAGCTCCTGGTTCCTCAGGCTGTAGATGAGGGGGTTCAGGGCTGGAGGCACCACCGAGTACAGAACTGAGAGGGACAGATCCAGGGATGGGGAGGAGATGGAGGGGGGCTTCAGGTGAGCAAATGTAATAGTGCTGAGGAACATGGAGACCATGGCCAGGTGAGGGAGGCAGGTGGAAAAGGCTTTGTGCCGTCCTTGCTCAGAGGGGATCCTCAGTACAGCCCTGAAGATCTGCACATAGGAGAAAACTATGAACACAAAGCAACCAAAAGCTATACAGCCACTAACCACAAGGAACCCAAGTTCCCTGAGGTAGGATTTGTAACAGGAGAGCTTCAGGATCTGGGGCACCTCACAGAAGAACTGGTCCAGGGCATTGCCATGGCACAGGGGCAGGGAAAATGTATTTGCCATGTGCAGCAGAGCAATGAGAAAGGCACTGGCCCAGGCAGCTGCTGCCATGTGGGCACAAGCTCTGCTGCCCAGGAGGGTCCCGTAGTGCAGGGGTTTGCAGATGGACATGTAGCGGTCATAGCACATGATGGTCAGGAGGAAATACTCTGCTGAGATGGAGAACATAAAGAAAAAGAGCTGTGCAGCACATCCTGAGTAGGAGATGTTCCTGGTACCCCAGAGGGAATTGTGCATGGCTTTGGGGACAGTGGTGCAGATGGAGCCCAGGTCACTGAGGGCCAGGTTGAGCAGGAAAAAGAACATGGGCATGTGCAGGTGGTGGCCGCAGGCTACTGCGCTGATGATGAGGCCGTTGCCCAGGAGGGCAGCCAGGGAGATGCCCAGGAAGAGGCAGAAGTGCAGGAGCTGCAGCTGCCGCGTGTCTGCCAGTGCCAGCAGGAGGAAGTGGCTGATGGAGCTGCTGTTGGACATTTGCTGTGGCTGCACATGGGCACCTGTTCATGGAGAAAGGAAAGGGACAAGTCAGGAGAGGCTGCTTGGAGACAAACCTGGGCCATTCCCTTCAGACTGTCCTGCTGGGACTCACCCTCCCTTGTTCCTGCTCTGGGAAAACCTTCACCCAGGTCCCTGCCTGAGCTCCAGCTGTGCTGGCTGAGTGTGCCAGGAGCAGCAAGGGCAGTGCATGAGGGCTCTCGAGGAGCCATCCCTGCCCTACTGCCGTGGGTTTGTGGCCATGGGGCAGAAGAACAAGGCTGAATTTTCAGGATTTTTCAGGGGAATCACTCCTGATGCAGAAAGGCTTGGTAGCATCTGCATTCAGACTTCTAAAGGAATTTCACTTTATTTCTAAAGGAAATAGATGGCAGGAGTTGGTTTTAGGAATTGTTTTCTTACCCACTCACCATTCCTATCTCTCTGAGATCAGAAGTCCCCAGCATTCCTGCTGCACTCAGAATTTGCCACTGAGAGATGTGAGAGGCAAAGTATTCCCTGTGGCTGAGGGAAGATGAGGGGCTGGATGGGCTTGTTCCCCCAGCACTGCTCTGCTCAGCCCCCTCTGCTTCCCTGAGCATCTCCCTGGGCCTGGACATCCCCTCCTGAGAGGTGCCTTGTCCCTGCCAGTGCTCACAGAGCCCATCCCACCCTGTGTGCCCTCGGCCCGGCCCTACAGAAACCTGCCTGTGTGCAGGGCCCTGGCTGGGGCAGGCTCTGTGTGCAGCTGGGCAAGGGCAGCTCAGGAGAGCCCTGCTGGGCCCTGCAGAGGTGATGCTGCTGCTGCCCAGGGCTGAGGAGTGGCTGAAGGCCCTTTGGGAGGCTCCCAGCAGAGACACTGACCACCCAAAGTCACAGTTCTGGAGTCTCTGTAAATGTTCAAACATTCCTTTGATGATCCTGTGTGTCCCTTTCAACTCAGAATGTTCTGTCATTCTGGGATTACAATTCCTCTTCTGCTTCTCTCATCCCCCTGTTTATAATCAAAAGAGAAAAAAAAACCCTTGCCGCAGTGTTAGACCAGTAAAGTAAAAACCAGACCTTTATTAGAAGCTCCCAGGTGTCCCAGTGGGGATGGGGGACACCTGGCCCTTGATTTCAACAATTTACTAAGGTTGATTAATTAGGATATTTAACAGGAATATCCAATACGAGATTCAGTTGTCCCAGTTGTCCCCTGGCTCAACCCATTGGAGTAGATCCAAGGGCTTCTTTGCCCCACTTTAGTTATGACTACACACATTGTTGTCAAAAACCAAAATGTTATTCTTGTAGGGCCTCTTCCTCATAATAAGACTATGCAGTATTTCAGGAATGTATTTATATAGTCAGCTTATTGTTGTACAATCTAAGACATAGGTAGAAAACATATTAGAGTCAGCTAAGAATTACCATTATATAAGCACATAATAGTAATTTAACAGAGTTAATTAAGACTTTAACAGAGTAAAGTAAGGATTATATTTGTATAACAAAAAAATAGTAATTTACAGAGCTATGAATATATGGAAAATGTATAAAAATCAAAGATCATTTTGTCATGATCCCAAATTTCCCATCCTACTCCAAGCAGGAAATTGAAAACACTCTCAGGAAAGCTCCTGACCTTTACAGCAATCCCAGGCTTACCTTCTTTGGGAAGTGTCCTCCGGAGCTGTGCCCAGGCTGGTCTGGAGCTGGGAGCAGCCCTGCCCCAGCCAGCCCCTCTCAGCAGCAGCACCTGCCCTGCTCAGGGTGGCTCCTTCCCCCCACAGCTCCTGGCCAGCGCTGGGAGCAGCTCCAGGGCCGGCTGAGAGCTGTCCCTGGCAGGCAGCAGAGTCCCTGGCCCAGCACAGCGCCCTGGGCTGCAGGACCCTGCTCTGCAGGACAGCCCTGGGCACCCCTGGCTGCTCTGCACAGGAGATGAGCAGAGAATGCACTCACAGGCTCTGTGGGCATTGGGATGTTCCAGCTTTAGGAGATGGCTCCAGGAGCTGCAGCTGCATTGTCCTGCAGACAGAGGTTCCTGTGCCAAGGGCTGGCAGTGATTCTGCCCCAGGCACTTCTCAGCCCCTTCCCAGCCCTGACTGATTGAAGCTCTCTGCCTCTGTGCTGTGCCTGGGCTGGCTGCAGGCAGTGCCCCAGCCCTGCTGGGCTGGGAGAAGAGCTGCTCAGCAAGAGAAATGTGCTTTTGAAGCTCTGCTTGGTTACCAGGATCACCCTCTGTGCCAGGAGCCTGGCCCAGCTCAGCAGCACAGACACAGCACAATGACTTTAATGACCCTCTGGGGCTTTGTGCTCAGGCCCTGAACATCAGGCCCTGAGAGGGAGCTGCAGAAACCTCTCCAGAACTCCAAGTCAGAATCCAACTCCAAAGTTTCTTGGACTTTTAGTGGGTCCCACTGAGGGACACGACTGAGAAAGTGTCCCCAGGCCCCAGGCAGAGCAGAGAACTGGAGGCACTGATGCCAGGTGGGGACAAAGAGAAGCCAAGTCTTGGTGCCCTGGGGCACAGCAGGGTCTGTGCCACAAGGGCTGTGAGGAGACACTTTGTCCTGAGGCCCTGGGGCCTCCTGGCACAGCCCCAGCCAGGCTGGGCACTGTCAGCCCCTGCTCCTGCCCTCAGCATCCCCCCCATGCCCACATCCCAGTGGGGTCAAGGATCTGCTGGAAGGAGTCCCTGGGGAGCCTTGGTCAGGAATGGCCCTGGGGGCTCCTTCATGCTCCCAGGGACTGACGGATTTTGGCTTTTGCCAAAAGCCAATTTGGCTTTTGCTTTTGCCTTGAAGTCTCGGAGAGCTTTGTGCAATCATGGCCTCCATTTATCTGCTTTAATTAGTCCCCAGAGAGACTTTGTCAGGAACAACACTCAGTGGGACTCATTAATTCTTCAAGGTACTTCAGTTATTTTAAGGTATTTCGTAATTCCCTTTTGATACAGACTCTGTGAGAGGTTTGTGCAATCATGACCTCCAATTATCTGCTTTAATGAGTCCCTTGAGAGCATTATACTGACATGCAGTGGGGCTCATTAATACTTTGAGATACTCAAGGTTTTTAAGGTACTTTGGTGTGGAGTTGCGTTATGTATATGTTTTATTATCCCTGTATTATGTATTGGTTTATTCCTTTGTACCCCCGTGTGCAACTTGGTTTATCCCCAGTTTTCCCGCCTTGTCCGCCCTTCCCGCCTTCCCAGTATCTATCCATCACCCTGAAAGAGGCATTTTACCCCCCCCGGGTGCCTTGTCTATCACTCGGTGCCCCTTCCCATCCATCCAGAAGCTTCTACTCAGGGCACCGGGTGATTGGGCGAGGACCTGGGGCTCCCCCCATATCCTTCCCCCATTGGACCCCACCATATCCCCCCATCCCGGAGCCACCCCCTATCCCTATCCCCATTGGTCGTTAGATACCCCTCCCTTACAGTTTATAAGCCAGTGCAAGCACCTTGTGCTTGTTCCTGTTGGCTGGCATCGTTCTAGGACATTTGGCCCCGTTGGGCTACAATAAACTCGGACTTAGCCCCCAGCAGGATCCGCTCTTCATTTACCACCGCGAGGCTTGCTAGCGCTGCTCGGGACCCACAAAGGCACTCTCCAAACCCCAGCTGGGAGCGGCGGAGGGTGCCTCCATCGCCCGCCCTCGCCCCAGGATGAGAGCTAGCCGGGGCTGAGACAAAGGGAACCGGGGCGGGAGCGCGGCACTTTGGATTCTCCTTTCCACACTGAGTCTCTGAGAGTTTTTTGTGCCATCCTGGCCTCCAATTCTCTCCTCCAAGGAGTCCATGAGGAGCCTGTGGTATAGATGGACCTCAGTGGGTCCTATTAATGCCTTGTGACACTTTGGATGTTTCCTCTGACTCTGACTCCAGGAAAGGTTTGTGCAATCTCCTCTCAGGCCCTGAGGTTCCAGGGCTCAGCTCCAAATGCACCACGGGGCTCCTTAGGATCAAGCAAGTCCTGAAAAACCATGGCTCTGCCTTGATTTCTCTCTTGTCTGGGGCAGTTCATCAGGAAGTTTCTTTAGATGTTTTGGTTCACCAGTTTGAGATTTCTCGGTCAATGCATTAGTTAGTGTGGTTGGTTCAGTGCTGGTTAATTACCAGTACATTCACTAGAATATACTTAGGAATTTCCTGCTCTAAGATCAGATTAGGAGAAAGGCAAAGTGGACTAAAATTTTAAGAGGATAAAGAAAAGTTTGTTAACAATAACTAAAAGAAAGAGTAATAAAGATCAGAACAAAACTTTCAGAACAGTTCTTCTCCTCTTCATGCAACCACTTCTTCCTTAGTGACCATTTAAAGAGTCAAAACCTAAAATTTTCAATCAGTTTACCACGTCTAAGATAGTCTTTCTTCAGTTCACTTAGGGAGAGAAGTTCCTCTTCTTAATGTTATGGAGACTTCTCCACAAGAAACCATTTATCTTATGGCTTTTCATTTTCATGAATAACAGCTACCTGGAAAGATCTGCAATCATTATGTCCATGCCATTTTTTCACAGTTTTCCCACAGCTGTGTTTAGGGGCCATGTCAATTTATAGTGTATTAGTTTAAAGATCAGCTGTTTAAGAGCAAAAGTTCTCTTCATCTCTTTTTGAAATCATCTCTGGGAACAGAGATCTTCTCACGCTGAGGGCACAGGGTCTCATCACTCTACTCTTTGGCTGTTCAAACTTCTCATGGGATCACAGCTACTGCAACATTTGCTTACTTTAGCATGGAGGCCTTTGCTGAACTAGTCATCTCCCCATACTTTTCAATGCCTTATAGAGAAAAGGAGAGTCTGATGTATCAATGACATCCTTCTCCAGAGCTTTACCAGAGGATTTAAGCCCCAAGATCAAGGCATCCCCTCATCCCTCCCACCTGGGACTCACCTTCCCCTTCAGTTACCTTGGTGTCTTCATGTTGCTCTTCTGTGTGCCTGCCCTGTGTCCTTTTCTCTCACTGGAGGGAGGATGGCAACATTGGCAGAGTCAATATCTCCCTTGGCCTGCAGATGGTTACACGACCCTGGCCAGGCTCGGTGGCCAATTCTAATTTTGGCCATGGTTCGTGAACATGAAGACCAGTTCTTTTCCATAGGAATGAAGGAACAGAGCCCCACTGTTTTAGGGGCAGAAGAGGCCTGACCACCAGAGGACAAGGGCAGCCAGAGCTGCCAGATTTTATTCTGAGAGATGCCCTTGAATATAGGGCATGTTTTAGGCAGAATGTCAGTATTGGCTATGGGCATCTGAAAAGATGGAGAGTTCTTTTCCATAGCAAGAAATGCGCAGATCCCCAGTGCTCCAGGAGCTGATGAGAGGCAGCCCTTGACATCCCAAGATCACCCAGACAAGTCAGGTGACCCCTGGCAGGCCAAACCAGCCAGACCTGTTCCATGTTTCCCTCACTTCCATGGGGCCCCACAGTGTCCCAATGGTCCCTTGCTTCCAGGAGGACCTGAGGTGTCACAATGTTCCCTTGGTGACACCAGGCCCTGAAGGGTCAGAATGGTCTCCATGGTTCCATCAGGCCCCACAGAGTCATAATGGTCTCTGGGTCCATGAAGCCCCGCGGTGTCACCATGGCCCCTTGGTTCCATGGGCTCCAGTGGTGCCACAATGATCCCCTTGGTTCCATGAGGTGCCCACAGTGTCACAGTGATCACCATGGGAAGGGAAGAACCAAGCCCCAGTGTGGCAGGGGCAGCCAGCAGAAGCCAAGGCCAGCTAGATTTGTCAGTACTGGCAGATTTTGTCTGGGAGAAACCCTTGGATATAGGGAATTTTAGACGTGGAATCCCAATTTCAGACAGGAACACTTGGAGGAGAAGGGCTGTTCATTGCATGGGAAGAAAAGCACAGAACACCGCTGTTTGAGGGGCAGATGAAAGGTGGCCACCAGAGCCTTAAGTCAGCCAGACCTCTCTGTTCTGGTAGCTTTTGTCTGAAAGCAACTCTTAGATATAGGGAATTTGGGAGGTAGAACTGCAAGTACGGCCATTTCTGTGTGGATAAGAAGGACGGTTCTTTTCCATAGGAAGGAAAGCACAGAGCCCCAGTGTTTCAAAATCAGATAAGAGGCAGCCTGTGTGTTTCAGAAGAGACCAACGGCAGCCAGACCTTTCTGTCCTGGCTGCTTTCACGTGGGGCATCCTTGGATGTACAGAGTTTTGGACGTGGAATCCCAGTTTTGGGTTTTGGCCATGGGCACCTAGACTATAAGAAAAAGAAGTGTGAAGTCCAAGTGTCCTGGAAGAAGATGAGAGGTGGCCCTGCTTAGGCCAAGCCAGCCAGACCTTGGCACCTTTCATCTAGGAGCTATCCTTGGACACAGGGCATTTTAGAGAGCAAATCTCAATTTTGTCTGTGGGTTCCTGGACAGGAAGAAGAGTTATTTTCATAAGGAAGGAAAGCACAGAGCCCCAGTGTTTCAGAGGCAGATGAGTGCCAGCCCTCAGAAGCCAAGGCCAGCCAGACATGTCTCTGACCTATCTTAGCTGCTTTTGTCTGCGAGCTATCCTTGGATATAGGAAATTCTGGAGGCAGATGCCAAATTTTGGCCATGGGTGCATAGTTGAGATGGATGATTTCTTCCCATAAGAAAGAAAAGCACATGGTCCAAGAGTTTCAAAGGCAGATAAGAGGTGGCCCCTGGGTGGCCAAGGCAGCCAGAGTTGTTTCTTCTGGAAGATTTTATCTGGGAACAATCCTTGGAATATAAGGAAATTTGGAGAAGGAATCCTGGTTTTGTCCCTGGGTCCCTGAAGGAGAAGGACAGTTCTCTCCTATAGAAAGGAAAGCCCAGAGTCCCAGTGCTTCAGGGGCAGATGAGAAGCAGCCCTCAACATGCCAAGGTCAGCCAGACCTGTCAGGTGCTCCCCAGGAGGCCCAGCCAGCCAGACCTGTTCCATGTTCCCTTCGTTTTGTGGGACCCCACAGTGTCACAATGGTGTCTTTGGTTCCATGAGGCCCTGGAGTGTCACAATGTTCCCCTTGCTTCTGCAGTGTCACAATGGCCCTGTGTTTCCATGAGGCCTTGCAATGTCACAATGGCTTTGTGGTTCCACAAGGCCCTCATGTTTCACAATGGCCCCTCGGCTCCGTGTGTCCTCGCTGTGTCACAACGGCTCCTCTGTGACACTGTGGCTGCACAACATCACCGTGGACCCTTGGTTCCTTGGGGTCACAAAATTCCACAGTGGTTTCCTTGATTGCATGAGGCCCCACAGTGCCACAATGATCCCCTTGGTTCATCAACTTCCCACAGTGTC
Organism: Lonchura striata; assembly: GCF_050655825.1. Classification (NCBI taxonomy): domain Eukaryota; kingdom Metazoa; phylum Chordata; class Aves; order Passeriformes; family Estrildidae; genus Lonchura; species Lonchura striata. The sequence continues at coordinate 2,838,705 of NC_140735.1, read as the reverse complement.
ACACCGGCCCCTTGGTTCCATGAGGATCTGCAGGGTCACACAGGTTTGTGATATTTGTCCTTGCTGCCCCTCACATCCCCCTGCCCCACAAACAGCCCCAGCCACCCATGAGGGACAGGCCCTGCTGTGCCAGGCTGGGCTCAGGGCTTGGCCTTTCTGCTTCCCCCAGCCAGCCCAGGCCTTGCTCAGCATTGCAGTTCCCTGCTCTGAGCCTTGGGCTCCCTGCAATCCTAGCCTCAAGGATCTGCTCTCTCCAGTCCCTGGGGAGCCTTTGGCAGTCCCTGCCCTCAGTGGGACCCAGTGATGCTCCAAGGGACTTGGAATTTTTCTTCTGACTCCTTGAGCAGCTTCTTCAGCCTTCTCTCAGTGCCTGAGGGTCCTGGACAGAGTCCCAAATCCATGTTGGGGATAATCAAAATACAGAAAGCCCTCAGGGGAGCTTTGTCTTCATTCAATGGTCCGCAAATCTCCAGGGCTTGTGCAGCTGATTGGAGTCAGTTTGGAGTTCTTGTAAGGAGGAGGATTTCAAAGTGCACCTCATGACTTTTTTTCTTTAATTGAGTATTCTTAGTTTCCAGTTCAGAGAAGAGCTAATAGAAGCAGTCCCCAGGTGATCTTGATGCTCACTGTCTCCTTAGGAGGTCTGGGCATGTAGAAGAATGAGCTCCTTGAGGGCTGACCCTGTTTGGACAAGCTGCTCCTCACCCCCAGCCTCACCATGTCTGACATTGCCCACCTGGCACTGACATCCCTGTGCCCTGCAGCAGAACCTTGTCCCTGAGCTCTGCAGCTCCATGTCCCAGCCCATTGCACCGTGTCACACCTCCTCTCCTCAGGGCTCTGCCTGCACACAGGCCCAAGAGAAGTTTTCCTCTTGGGAAGAAAAGAATAGAAAAGCCTGAGCAGGTTTCCTGAGTAACAAACCCCACTCAGGAGCCACCTGCTCAGTACAGGCTGCCTGGAATGGTGTCACCTTTCTACAAGGGACAGTGTAACCAGAAATGATCTCTGGAAGCAGAATTCTCTGAGTCTCCCAGCTGAATTCTCTGTCCCGGTTCTTTCCCTGGATCTCTGTTGCAGATGGAAGCTGCTGGTGCCATCCTCACCTTTAACCTCTCTTTGGAATGCAAACAGATGTTCCCAAGTGTTTTAAGCAGGATTTGCTCAATGTTTCTATCAATCTTTTGTGTTCCCCATGGAATGAAGGGGCCATTTTGGCACTGAGGAGGTTACATGGAAACAAGGAGTCAGTTGTGACCCTGGGGTCCCATGGAACCAAGGGGCCATAGTGACACATCAGGGCCACGTGGATCCAGTGGTCCATTGTGACACTGTGGATCCAAGGAGACCATGGAGACACCCCCAGAACCTCATGGGACCAAGGAGTCCATGGTGACCCAGTGGGGCTGCATGGAGCCAATGGTCCATGCTGACACTGCCCATCCAAGGAGGCCATTTGGACATTGTGGAAGCTCATGGAGCAAGGTGGCCATTGTGACACTGAAGAACTTCATGACACCAAATATCCATGGGGACACAGCAGGGCATCATGGGAACCCAGGAACCGCTGTTGGCAGTGTGGAAACTCCTGGAACCAGGGGCTGTTGTGGGACTTCAGAACCAGCACAGCTGCTGCACCTTGTCCCCTGCCCAGCACAGCTCCTTGGGAGGCACGGCAGGAGCAGCACCCTGGGAGCCTCGGGAATGCCCCTCTGGCATCCATGGCACATGCTCCCAGGGGGTGGAATTCCAGTTCCCAGCCAGGAAAAGATGTTCCTGCCCTTGAAGGCAAAGCTCTTATGGAAGAGCCAAAAGCCGAGTGGAGCATGATCTTACCGTGAGATTTCACTGCCAACCTCCCTAACTTCACCCATGGTTGTTGTAGCTCATGAATTGGGAATTAACTCAGGGCAGGGTCTTTGGTGGGAGCAGCCCTGGGTCAAAGGAGGCACTGAGAGAGAAACAGAGCTGGCAAAGGAAGGCAGGAGAGAAAGGAGGTGTTTTGGTTTGGAATGACAGGTGTCTGCAAAGGAAGGCAGGAACCTCCCCTGAAATGTAAAAATGTAGACTCTTTCTTTCTGAATTGGTATAAATTTGAAATTAAGGGGGGCTCTCAGGTAAAAATATGGGAGCAGGAATAACAGCTTTTTATTAGTGAAGAAAATGAAAATATGAATAATGCAGTGAGCCAAAACAACACTGAGAGAGCCAGAATACAACCTGACTCTGTTGGACAGGGTGTTGGCCGCAGTCCAATTGTAATTGTGGCTGCAGTCCTCCAGGAGTGTGGTTCTGTTGAAGTGATCCTGTAGAAAAGGGAGTCTTCCTCTGAAGAGGAAGAGGCAGCTGTTCCTCTGGGAAAATCCAGCACAGAAAAGCTGTGTTGGTGGGCCAGAATCTCGAGACTAGATGCAGGTAGGAATGCTTGGCTCCTCTCTCTGGGCGGGGCAACTCACAATAGGATGTTACAGTTCTTATCAGTCATGCAGTGACATTCAATAGCCCGTTATCAGCAGATGTCTCCCCTGAGGGAGGATTGATTGTGGAAGAGATAAGGAAAAACTGCCCACTTAACACAGGACAACTGCCATACAGATGGCAAATAGAACACATCTTGTTTTTCAGTCTGGGACAGGAGGACACAAACAAAATCAGCTGAGAAGGCAGCACTCTGAAAATCAAATCAGAACTGACAGAAAATGAATGGGACAGAAATCAATAATTCTGATAGTTTTATTTATTATCAAAATAAATCACACCCACCCAGCCCCACACAATCCTGATCCCACAACCTCAAATTTGGATCTCACTTCTCTTGATCACCTTCCAACCCCATCTCATCCTGGAGGCTGTGGAATTCAGTAATTTTGGCATGGGGCTGAGGTGGGTACCAGCCATTTTGAGGTGGGATTGAGCAATTTTGGGGTTAGATTGAGGGGTTTCCAGTGGGATTGAGTCATTTTGAGGTGACAGACAAATCCACCTTGTCATTTGGAGTGCAAAGATATGGAAAATACTACCAGATATCCCCCAAGAACCCACAGATCCATCAGAAAATGTTCCCAAACAATATATTCCACCTCAAATACCTCTTAAATGGTGGGACTTTTGACATCAATGGTCAATACTCTTTTTAGCCATTTTTCAGGTGTTTTTAAGTGATAAAGACAAATCAGAAGAAAATTAGGGCCAAACCAAAACCAGAGACCCCTTGAGCATCCCCTGGGCACTGGACAAAACAAACTCAGCAGAAATTAAACTTAACCCTCCATAAAATGCCTTGAGGAACATTTGCTCTTCCCACACGTTACTTGTAATGGAAATGCAAACAAATCCCAAACATTAATAAACCAACCACAGAAGCAATTTTGTGGCAATTCCAAATTTCATCAGTTCCAGCACAGCTCCTGCTCAGATGATGGCAGGTTCTGATTAAAGAAAACTCGAAATTTGTCCCAATACAGATTATTAAAGGAAGGGAAAGGTCTGTGTAGCTGTCACAAAGGTTACAGGGACCAAGAAAATAATGATTCTCCCCCCAAGCCTGTGTATTCAGGAGTTATTTGGGAATTTATCTACTTGAGCTGGGTTTCTTGTAGGACTTTAGTAGCCTTGTGTTTCTCACCGGGTGGCGAATTATCCTTGTCAGTCTCGTTGGTATAATTTTTTCCCTTTCCTTCAATGATTTTAACAAACTTTTCAGGGAAGGACAACAAAATATTTTCTTTACAATGGCCACTCACAACAGCCATTTTTCTCATAAGTTCTTCCAAAAGTTGCTCAGAGGAAGCTGCATCTAAGTTTTCAAGAGTTGCTCCAGAAAGAGCCACGAGCTCCTCAGAGGAGGGAACAAGGCTGTTGTCAAAGGCACTTGGGGTCAGACAACAGTGCCCTGAACTCACTGTGCAAAATAATGTTGCAATCTGGATAATAAAATTGTTAGAGAGATGCCTCTGCTCCAATTAAGGAGCTCAGAAGACCAAATCCAAAGTGGATTTTATTGAACAGTAAATGTGAGGTAGAGAGAGATGCAAAGAAAGAGAAAAGGGGAGAGAGCAAGGGAGTGACAGGGACAGAGATCTCCCTAGAAGCGGGGCAAGTGTGACATTGTCCCCTGTGTGCGTGGCCTTCCCAGGGTGGGGGTTTTACACCTGAGACAGTTTGGGTAAGGGGGGTGGTGTTCACCCCCCACCCCGAGCAGGGATTGCCTCACTGTTTCAGGTTTCAGTGTCAGATGTAACCAAAAGTGTTTTCAGTCCCCATCTCCATAAACTGTTATCAACAGGTGGGGCAGTGTTCTTTATCTCTTCCATGGCTCAGCCCTGATAACGCCCTCCAGGGCCATCTTCTGTTAATGGGCCATTGAGTGTCACTGCAGCACTGATAAAATTACATCATCCCATTGTGGGATGCTCCGCCCAGGGGGAGGAACCAAGCATTCCTGCCTGGATATAATCTCACCCTTGCAACACCACGACCACCTTGTCTACTGGATTCCCAGAGGACAAGAGCTCCATAACCACCAGTGGACCTTCAGAGGAAGACCAGACCTTTCTACAGGATCACTGTTTTGACAGAATCACGTTCATCACTCCAGCCAGACTGCAGCCACCAGTTCATCAGACTGCTACCACCACCCTGACCAACGGGTTGTCAGGTTATATCCTGACTCTGTGAGTTCAAACCAGTGTTTCTGTATAATTGCCTTGATCTTAATTTTCTTACTCAATTGTCATTCTGGCTTAGACTCTCCCCCCGGTTTGCCTTTCAACCACTACAAAACTCACTGTGCTTATCCCTTGTTTTTCTCCCAAAACAGGATTTCCCATGCACAAATGTTTGCCAGATGGACGAGAAGGTTGCGAGGAAGAGGAAGATGCCCTGGGACACCAAAGCAGGTGAGGAGGAAGTCAGTGCCCCTTTCCCCCTCTCTCCTGCTCCATCTCCCAGCCCAGCACAGCCCCCGGCTGCAGGACAGCCCCGCTGCTGGTGCCCTCCTGCCGGGGACACACTGGGGGGGATCTCCTTGCCCTTCCCTCTGGCATGGAGGCAAATCCCATCCTCTCCCTGTCCTTCCTCCCCCAGAGCAGGAGCTGCGGATGGAGACCAGGAAAGACAAATCCCTGCAGCAGAACCTCATGGAAGATGCAGTTGTGAGCAACTCCACAGTGCAGGAATCCAACAGGGAGGAAAATCCCTGGAGATCTCACAGGAGGAAAGGCTGCAAGCCCAGCCCAGGATGCTCTGAGGAGGAAAGACCCACTCTGGGTCAGGAAGGTGGGCAGAGCTTCTGCCAGAGCTCAGAGCTGGTGGTCCCTGAGCAGAACCATGATAGGGAGAAGCCCTACAAGTGCTTGGAATGTGGGAAGAGCTTCAGGAAGAGCAACACCTTGATCTGCCACCAGATGATCCACACCGGGGAATGGCCCTACAAGTGTGGGGAGTGTGGGAAGGGCTTCAGCTGGAGCTCCCAACTCATCATCCACCAGCGCATCCACACTGGGGAGAGACCCTATGAGTGTCACGAGTGTCAGAGGAGGTTTCACACCAGCTCAAATCTCCTTCTGCACCAGCGGATACACACAGATGAGAGGCCCTTCCGCTGCCCCGAATGCAGTAATGGCTTCAAGCACAACTCCACCCTCATCAGGCACCAGCGCATCCACACCAGGGAGAGGCCCTATGAGTGTGGGGAATGTGGGAAGAGCTTCAGCACAAGATCCCACTTGATCTGCCACCAGATCACCCACAACTGGGAAAGGCCATCCACGTGTGAGCAATGTGGGAAGGGCTTTAGCCAGAGGTCCAAACTGATCATCCACCAAATGATCCACACTGTGGAGAGGCCCTTTGAGTGTCCCGAGTGTCAGAAGAAGTTTAAGACCAGCTCAAATCTCCTCTGCCATCAGCGGATTCACACAGAGGAGAGACCCTTCCGCTGCCCCGACTGCGGGAAGGGCTTCAAGTGCTACTCCTCCCTTGTCAAACACCGGTGCATCCACACTGGGGAGAGGCCCTACGAGTGTCCCCGGTGTGGGAAGAGCTTCACCCAGAGCTCTCACTTGACCATACACCAACGGACGCACTAGTAAAGGAAGCCCTGTGAGTCCCCAAACTGCAGGAAGAGCTTTCAACACTGCACCAGCCTTATCTCCCATGGAAAGACCCATGTTGGATACAGGCCTGTTGACCCACATTCCCTGTGATCCATGATGGGAAGACACCTGACTGGTTATCTTTTTGGTTTGACCCTAATGTTCTTCAGATATGTCTTTATCAATTAAAACACCTGAAATAGGTCTGAAAAGAAATTAATTATTCAGAGATTCCCAAAGTCCAACACTTTAATAGGTATTAGAGATGGAAATTATAGTTTGGGGACATATTCTGAAGGATTTGTGGGTTCTTTGGGGATTTCAGGCAGTGTTCTCCATATCTTTGCACTCCCAAAGTCAAGATGGATTGATTTCTCACCTCAAAATGACTCAGTCTCACTGAAAACAACCAAATCTTGCCCCAAAAGGTTACAATCCCACCTCAATATAGCTTGTTTCCACTTCAAAAAACTCTAATCCATGACAAAATATCCAATTCCACAGCCTCCAGGGTGAGATGGGGTAGGAGTGAAATTGGGAGAAGTGGGATCCAAATGTAAAGGGTGTGGGATCATGATTGTGTGCAGCAGGGTGTATGGGATATATTTTGATAGTAAATAAAACTTTCAGAATTATTGATTTCTGTCCCATTAATTTTCAGTCAGTTTTGTTTTGCTTTTCAGAGTGCCACCTTCCCAGTTGGTTGTGTTTGTGTCCTTCTTTCTCTCCCACCTCCCTTTGCCTGCTCTGTTTCTCTCTCAGTGTCTCCCTTGACCCAGGGCATCTCTCACCAAAGGCCCTGCGCTGATTTAATTCCCAATGCACCAGCTAGAACAACCATGGGTGCAGTTATGAAGGCTGGCAGTGAAAAGTCACTGTAGGATCTTGCTCCGCTCAGCTTTTGGCTCTTCGATAAGAGCTTTGCCTTCAAGGGCAGGAACATCTTTTCCTGGCTGGGAACTGGAATTCCATCCCCAGGGAGTGTGTGCCATGGATGCCAGAGGGGCATTCCCGAGGCTCCCAGGGTGCTGCTCCTGCCGTGCCTCCCAAGGAGCTGTGCAGGGCAGGGGAAAAGGTGCAGCAGCTGTGATGGTGCTGCAGTCCCACAACAGCCCCTGGTTCCAGGAGTTTCCACACTGCCAACAGCGGTTCCTGGGTTCCATGATGCCCTGCTGTGTCCCCATGGATATTTGGTGCCATGAAGTTCTTCAGAGTCACAATGGCCACCTTGCTCCATGAGCTTCCAGAGTGTCCAAACGGACTCCTTGGACGAACAGTGTCACCATGGACCATTGGCTCCATGCAGCCCCGCTGGGTCACCATGGAATCCTTGGTCCCATGAGGTTCTGGGGGTGTCTCCATGGTCTCCTTGGATCCACAGTGTCACAATGGACCACTGGATCCACGTGGCCCTGATGTGTCACTGTGGCCCCTTGGTTCCATGGAACCCCAGGGTTACAATTGACTCCTTGCTTCCATGTCACCCCCTCAGTGCCAAAATGGCCCCTTCATTCCATGAGGAACACAAAAGATTTATAGAAACATTGAGCAAATCCTGCTTAACACAGCTAGCAACATCTGTTTGCATTCCAAAGAGAGGTTAAAGGTGAGGGTGGCACCAGCAGCTTCCATCTGCAACCGAGATCCAGGGAAAGGGCCCGGACAGAGAATTCAGCTGGGAGACTCAGAGAATTCTGCTTCCAGAGATCATTTCTGGTTACACTGTCCCTTGTAGAAAGGTGACACCATTCCAGGCAGCCTATACTGAGCAGGTGGCTCCTGAGTGGGGTTTGTTGTTCAGGAAACCTGCTCAGGCTTTTCCATTCTTTCCTTCCCAAGAGGAAAACTTCTCCTGGGCCTGTGTGCAGGCAGAGCCCTGAGAAGAGCAGGTGTGACACGGTGCAATGGGCTGGGACATGGAGCTGCAGAGCTCAGGGACAAGGTTCTGCTGCAGGGCACAGGGATGTCAGTGCCAGGTGGGCGATGTCAGACATGATGAGGCTGGGGGTGAGGAGCAGCTTGTCCAAAAAGGGTCAGTCCCCAGGGGGCTCATTCTTCTACATGCCCAGACATCCTAAGGAGACACTGAGCATCAAGATCACCTGGGGAATGCTTCTATCGGCTCTTCTCTAAACTGGAAAACAAAAGAATATTTCTTTTACAAAATAAAAAAATCAGCAGGTGCACTTGGATATCTTCCTCCTTACAAGAACTCCAAACTGGCTCCAATCAACTGCACAAGCCCTGGAGATTTGCAGACCATTGAATGAAGACAAAGCACACCTGAGGGCTTTCTGTATTTTAATGATCCCTATGGTGGATTTGGGGCTGAGCCCAGGATCCTCAGTCAGTGAGAGAAGGCTGAAAAAGCTGCACAAGGAGTCAGGAGCAAAACTCCCAGTCCCTTGGAGCATCACTGGGCCCCACTGAGGGCAGGGACTGCCAAAGGCTCCCAGGGACTGGTGGGAGCAGATCCTTGAGGCTAGGATTGCAGGGAGCCCAAGGCTCAGAGCAGGGAACTGCAATGCTGAGCAAGGCCTGGGCTGGCTGGGGGAAGCAGAAAGGCCAAGCCCTGAGCCCAGCCTGGCACAGCAGGGCCTGTCCCTCACGGGTGGCTCGGGGCTGTTTGTGGGGCAGGGGGATGTGAGGGGCAGCAAGGACAAATGCCATAAACCTGCGTGACCCTGCAGATCCTCATAGAACCAAGGGGATCATTGTGACACCACTGGAGCCCATGGAACCAAGGGGTCATGGGGACACCGCGGGGCTCTATGGACCAGGAGACCATTATGACTCTGTGGGGCCTGATGGATCCATGGAGACCATTCCGACCCTTCAGGGCCTGGTGTCACCAAGGGGGCATTGTGACACCTCAGGGCCTCCTGGAAGCAAGGGACCCTTGAGACACTGTGGGGCCACATGGAAGCGAGGGAACATGGACCAGGTGTTGCTTGCTTGGTCTCCAAGGGGCCACCTGACAGGTCTGGATGATGTTGCCATGTCAACTCCTGCCTCTCATCAGCTCCTGGAGAACTGCGGCTCTGTGCTCTCATTTGTATGGAAAAGAACCGTCCATCTTTTCAGATGCCCATTGCCAAAACTGACACTCTGCCTAAAAAATTTCCTGTATTCAAGGGTATCTCTAAGAACAGAATCTGGCATGTCTGGCTGGCCTTTGCCTCTGGTGGTCACTTCTCATCTGCCCCAAAAGCAGTGGGGCTCTGTTCCTTCATTCCTATGGAAAAGAACTGGTCTTCATGTCCAGGGACCACGGCCAAAATTAGGATTGGCCACCGAGCCCGGCCGGGCTCACAGAACCATCTGCAGCCCCGAGAGATATTGACTCTGCCAGTGCTGCCATCCTCCCTCCAGTGAGAGAAAAGGACACAGGGCAGGCACACAGAGGAGCAGCATGAACACACCGAGGGCAGGGAAGAGGAAGTTGAGTCCCAGATGGGAGGGATGAGGAGATGCCTTGATCTTGGGGCTGAAATCCTCTGCTAAAGCTGTGGAGAAAGATGTCATTGATACATCAGACTTTCTTTTTCCCTATTAGACATTGAAAAGTATGGGGAGATGTTTTGTTCAGCAAAGGCCTCTGTGCTAAAGTAAGCAAATGTTGAAGTAGTTGTGATCCCATGAGAAGTTTGAACAGAGAAGGAGAGCAGAATGATGAGACCCTGTGCCCTCAGGGAGAGAAGAAGACCTCTGTTCCCAGAGATGAAGATGATTTCAGAAAGAGATGAAGACAATCTCTGCTCTTAAACTGCTCATCTTGAAACTAATATCCCAGAAGTTGACATGGCCCATAAACACAGCTGTGCAAATGACTGTGAAAAAATGGGAGGGGTGTCATGATTTCACCTTTTCCGAGTGGCTGCTATTTGTGGAAGTTTAGAGCTGCAAGAGAACTGTTTTCTTGTGGAGAAGTCTCCATAGCAAGAAAGAGAGACTCCTCTCTCTACGTGAACTAAAGAAGGACTGTTCAAGAAGTTGTAAAGTGACTGAAAATTTTTTGCTTTGTCCCTTTACATAATCAGTAAGTAAGAAAAGGTTGTATGGAGAGGGGAAGTATTCTGAAAATTTGTTCTGATCCTTATTCTTCTTTCTTTTAGTTACTGTCAACAAACTGTTCTTTACACTCCTTAAGTTTGAGCCCAGTGTGCCTTTCTCCTAATCCTATCTCAGAGCAGGAAATGAGTAAGTATATTCTAGTGTGTGCACTGGTAATTAGTCAGCACTGAACCCACCGCACTAATTGATGCATTGGCCGAGAAATTTTAAATAGGCGAATGAAAACCACCATAGAAATCTTCCTGTTGATCTGCTCCAGACAAGAGGGAAATCGAGGCACAGCCATGGTTTGTCAGGACTTGCTTGATCCTAATGAGCCCCGTGGTGCATTTGGAGCTGAGACTTGGAACCTCAGGTCCTGAGAGGAAATTGCACAAACCTTTCCAGGAGTCAAAGTCAGAAGAAAAACCCCAAAGTTTCTCGAGGCATTAATGGGACCCACTGAGGTCCATCCCTAACACAGGCTCCTCATGGACTCCTTGGAGGAGAGAATTGGCGGCCAGGATGGCACAAAAACCTCTCAGAGACTCAAAATGGCACAAAGAACTCTCAATGTGGAAAGGAGACTCCAAAGTACCTTAAAAAAGTTGAGTATCTCAAAGTATTCATGAGCCCCACTGAGTGTCAGTACAAAGCTCTCAAGGGACTCATTAAAGCAGATAATTGGGGCCATGATTGCACAAACCTCTCACAGAGTCTGTAGCAAAAGGGAAACACCAAGTTCCTTAAAGACCTGAAGTACCATGAAGCATTAATTAGCCCCAATGCGTGTTGTTCCTGACAAAGCCTCTCCATGGACTAATTACAGCAGATAATTGGAGGCCAGGATTGCAGAAAACTCTCAGAGACTCCTAGCCCAAAGGAAAGGCCAAAGGAAAAGCGAAATTCCTATGAAAAACCTGCAGCCCCTGGGAGCATGAAGGAGCCCCCAGGGCCATTCCTGACCAAGGCTCCCCAGGGACTCCTTCCAGCAGATCCTTGAGGCCATTGGGATGTGGGCTAGGAGGAGATGCTGAAGGCAGGAGCACGGGCTGACAGTGCCCAGCCTGGCTGGTGCTGTGCCAGGAGGCCCCAGGGCCTCAGGACAAGGTGTCTCCTCACAGCCCTTGGTGGTACAGACCCTGCTGTGCCCCAGGGCACCAAGACTTCGCTTCTCTTTGTCCCCACCTGGCATCAGTGCCTCCAGTTCTCTGCTCTGCCTGGGGCCTGGGGACAATTTCTCAGTCGTGTCCCTCAGTGGGACCCATTAAAAGTCCAAGAAACTTTGGAGTTGGATTCTGACTTGGAGTTCTGGAGAAGTTTCTGCAGCTCCCTCTCAGGGCCTGATGTTCAGGGCCTGAGCACAAAGCCCCAGAGGGTCATTAAAGTCCTTGTGCTGTGTCTGTGCTGCTGAGCTGGGCCGGGCTCCTGGCACAGAGGGTGATCCTGGTAACCAAGCAGAGCTTCAAAAGCACATTTCTCTTGCTGAGCAGCTCTTCTCCCAGCCCAGCAGGGCTGGGGCACTGCCTGCAGCCAGCCTGGGCACAGCACAGAGGCACAGAGAGCTTCAATCAGTCAGGGCTGGGAAGGGGCTGAGAAGTGCCTGGGGCAGAATCACTGCCAGCCCTTGGCACAGGAACCTCTGGCTGCAGGACAATGCAGCTGCAGCTCCTGGAGAGATCTCCTAAAGCTGGAACATCCCAATGCCCACAGAGCCTGTGAGTGCATTCTCTGCTCATCTCCTGTGCAGAGCAGCCAGGGGTGCCCAGGGCTGTCCTGCAGAGCAGGGTCCTGCAGCCCAGGGCGCTGTGCTGGGCCAGGGACTCTGCTGCCTGCCAGGGACAGCTCTCAGCCGGCCCTGGAGCTGCTCCCAGCGCTGGCCAGGAGCTGTGGGGGGAAGGAGCCACCCTGAGCAGGGCAGGTACTGCTGCTGAGAGGGGCTGGCTGGGGCAGGACTGCTTCCAGCTCCAGACCAGCTCCAGAGGGCACTTCCCAAAGAAGGTAAGCCTGGGTTTGCTGTAATGATCAGGAGCTTTCCTGAGAGTGTTTTCAATTTTCTGCTTGGAGAAAGATGATGAAGTTGTGATGATGATAAAAATATTTTTGCTTTTATATATTTTTCATATATTCATAGTTCTGTAAATTACTGTTATGTAGTTTTAAAATTATAATCCTTAACTAACTCTATTAAACTCTTAAATAACTCTTTTAACTACTATTATATATTTAATGTATTTATGATCCTTAATTAACTCTAGTATGTTTCCTTACCTTCTCTTAGATTTTAGAACTATAACCTGTCTAAATACATTTTTAAAGTGCTATATAATCTTTTTATCAGAGAAAGAACCCACAAGAAGAGTATTTTTGGTTTTGAATGTGAGCAGTGATAAGAAAAACTTAGACAAAGAAGGCCCTGGACTTATTCCAGTGGGTTGAGCCAGGGGTGTGTAACTGGGTACTGAATCTCCCATTGGATGTTCCTGTTAAATATCCTAAATAATCAACATTAACAAATTGTTGAAATCAGGGGCTGGGTGTGCCTCATCCCCACTGGGACACCTGGAAGCTTCCAATAAAGGTCTGGTTTTAACTTCACTGTTCTAACACTGTTGCAAGGGTTCTTTTTTTTCCTCTTTTGATTATAGACAACAGGGGGATGAGAGAAGCAGAAGAGGAATTGTAATCCCAGAGTGACAGAACATTCTGAGTTGAAAGGGACACACAGGATCATCAAAGGAATGTTTGAACATTTACAGAGACTCCAGAACTGTGACTTTGGGTGGTCAGTGTCTCTGCTGGGAGCCTCCCAAAAGGCCTTCAGCCACTCCTCAGCCCTGGGCAGCAGCAGCATCACCTCTGCAGGGCCCAGCAGGGCTCTCCTGAGCTGCCCTTGACCAGCTGCACACAGAGCCTGCCCCAGCCAGGGCCCTGCACACAGGCAGGTTTCTGTAGGGCCGGGCCGAGGGCACACAGGGTGGGATGGGCTCTGTGAGCGCTGGCAGGGACAAGGCACCTCTCAGGAGGGGATGTCCAGGCCCAGGGAGATGCTCAGGGAAGCAGAGGGGGCTGAGCAGAGCAGTGCTGGGGGAACAAGCCCATCCAGCCCCTCATCTTCCCTCAGCCACAAGGAATCCTTTGCCTCTCACATCTCTCAGTGGCAAATTCTGAGTGCAGCAGGAATTCTGGGGATTTCTGACCTCAAAGAGACAGGAATCGTGTGTGGGTAGGAAATCAATTCCTAAATCCAACCCATGCCATCAAGTTCTCTTAGAAGTGTAAGTGCAGATGGTACCAAGCCTTTCTGCAGTAGGAGTGATTCCCCTGACAGATCCTGAATATCCAGCCTTGTCCCTCTGCCACATGGCCACAAACCCAGGGCAGCAGGGCAGGGATGGCTCCTCCAGAGCCCCCACATATAGCCCTTGCTGCTCCTGGCACACTCAGCCAGCACAACTGGAGCTCAGGCAGGGACCTGGGTGAAGGTTTTCCCAGAGCAGGAACAAGGGTGGGTGAGTCCTAGCAGGACAGGCTGCAGGGAGTGGCCCAGGTTTGGCTCCAAGCAGCCTCTCCTGACTTGTCCCTGTCCTTTCTCCATGAACAGGTGCCCATGTGCAGCCACAGCAAATGTCCAACAGCAGCTCCATCAGCCACTTCCTCCTGCTGGCACTGGCAGACACGCGGCAGCTGCAGCTCCTGCACTTCTGCCTCTTCCTGGGCATCTCCCTGGCTGCCCTCCTGGGCAACGGCCTCATCATCAGCGCCGTAGCCTGCGGCCACCACCTGCACATGCCCATGTTCTTGTTCCTGCTCAACCTGGCCCTCAGTGACCTGGGCTCCATCTGCACCACTGTCCCCAAAGCCATGCACAATTCCCTCTGGTACACCAGGAACATCTCCTACAAAGGATGTGCTGCTCAGCTCTTTTTCTTTCTCTTCTTCATCTCAGCAGAGTACTTCCTGCTGACCATCATGTGCTATGACCGCTACGTGTCCATCTGCAAACCCCTACACTACAGGACCCTCCTGGGCAGCAGAGCTTGTGCCCACATGGCAGCAGCTGCCTGGGCCAGTGCCTTTCTCAATGCTCTCATGCACACGGCCAATACATTTTCCCTGCCCCTGTGCCATGGAAATGCTCTAGGCCAGTTCTTCTGTGAAATCCCTCAGGTCCTCAAGCTCTCCTGCTCCAAATCCCACCTCAGGGAACTTGGGCTTATTGCTGTTACTAGCAGTTTATCATTTTGTTGTTTTGTGTTCATTGTTTTCTCCTATGTTCAGATCTTCAGGGTTGTGCTGAGGATCCCCTCTGAGCAGGGACAGCACAAAGCCTTTTCCACCTGCCTCCCTCACCTGGCTGTGGTCTCTCTCTTTGTCAGCACTGCAGCATTTGCTCACCTGAAGCCTGCCTCCATCTCCTCCCCATCCCTGGATCTGGCCCTGTCAGTTCTGTACTCGGTGGTGCCTCCAGCCCTTAACCCCCTCATCTACAGTCTGAGAAACCAGGAGCTCAAGGCTGCAGTGAGGACACTGATGACTGAATGCTTTCAGGGACATTAAACTGCTGGCCAGTTTCTGCAGACCACTGGTCATAAATTAATCTTCCATGCTTCTTGTCTGTTGCATTTTGGAGGTTCTTTTTCTTTGTTTTACTTATTCAGTATTGTTTACAAATAAATGTATTTGTCTGTGCTACTGCTGTCCATCAATCCCTGCAGGTCCCTTTCTGCCTGGCTGCTGTCCAGCCCCTCTGTCCCCAGCCTGTAGCGCTGCAGGGGTTGTTGTGACCAAAGGGCATGACCTGGCACTTGGACTTGTTAAACCTCACCTTGTTGGATTTGGGGCCTGGATCCAGCCTTTCCAGGTCCCTCTGCAGAGCCCTCCTACCCTCCAGCAGACCAACACTCCCAGACAACTTGGTGTCACCAGGGTTCCATGAGGCCCCAGAGTGTCCCAATGGTCTCCATGATTCCATGAGGCCTCCCAGTGTCACAATGTCCCTTTGGTTCCATGAGACCCTTGGTGTCACAAAGTGCCTTGGATCCTTGGGCCCTGCAGTGTCACAATATCACCATGGCCGCCAAAGGCCCAGCAGTGTCACAGTGGATCCTTGGTTCTATGAGGTCGGCAGGGCAGCAATGCTCTCCTTAGTCCCTCAGTGTCACAGTGGCCTCTTGATCTCAAGGGCCACCACGGTGTCCAACATGTTTTCTTTATTCCATGAGTCCCTGAGGAGCAGCTCAGGCCCCTTTGTTCCATGGGGCCCTGCAGGGTCGCCATGTCCGCATCATGACACAGGGTCCTGCTCTGTCACAAAGGTCTGCATGGTTCCACCAGGCCCCACAGTGTCACAATGGCCCCTTGCTTCCCCAGGGCCCTGCAGTGTCACAATCATCAGAGAAACAACCAGGCTGGAAAAGGCCTTGTTGAGCATCAAGTCCAGCCTGGGACCCAACACCACCTTGTCACCCAGACCATGGCACTGAGTGCCACGTCCAGTCTTTCCTTAAATACTTCCAGGGACAGAGACTCACCCCTCTCCCTGGGCAGCCCATTCCAATGCCCAATCACCCTTTTTGTGAAGAATATTTCCTGATGTCCAGCATAAACCTCCCCTGGTGCAGCTGAAGGCTGTGTTCTCTTGTCCTGTCCCTGTTCCCTGGGAAAAAAGTCTGACCCTCACCTGGCTGCACCCTCCTGTCAGGGAGTTGTAGAGAGTGATGAGGTCTCCCCTGAGCCTCCTCTTCTCCAGGATCAACAACCCCAGCGCCCTCAGCCGCTCCTCAGTACTTGTGCTCCAGACACATCACCAGCCTTGTTGCCTTTCTCTGGACACATTCCAGCCCTCCATGTCCTTCCTTAATTGGTGGCCCAAACTGTACACAGCACTCGAGGTGCTGCCATCCCGTGCTAAGAACAGGGGAAAAATCACTGCCCTGGTCCTGCTGGCGACACCATTCCTGATCCATAGGAGTGCCAGGGGTTCAATGAGAGAAATGGTGGGCACGGGAAAAGGACAAAGTGCTATTGATTGTCAGCCATGAAGGGTCTTGATTTTCATATCTGTTCAGATTGCATTAGAAGGTGCTGGGGTAAATATCAATTGGACATTGTTGATATCAATTTATAAAGAGGAAAAGAAAACTAAACGGGACAAATAAGTTCTCTTGGCACTCTTTTCAGTATAGTATATTCACTTTGAATACACTTCTGAAATCTGTCTAATTTACCACAGGAGAGTTGAAATCCTCAATTATTCTAAGCAACTTTTCTTGTTTGGGTATTTTGAACAAATATTTATGAGCATTTCTCACTGAATTCCTGAATGAAGGGCTAAAGAAGGAAGAGACCTCTGGAGTAGGAAAATTCATCAGCAACCTCCAAGTGGCTGAGGGTGCATCCCCATCAGAGCAGCAATGAGCAGAAATGGGCACAGCTTTGTGGCTGCCCCAGCTCTGGGTTGGGCCCTGGGCCTGGAGCAGGAGCAGCTCTGGAGGGCCCCAGGGCCGGGGCTCTTGTGCTGGCCTGGGCAGATGGGATGGCAGGAGGGGCTGCAGAGCTCTCAGCACCGCAGGCAGAGGGGAGCAGGGCAGCCAGGGAGCTCCTTTGGCCTTGGCCAAGCCCCTTCCCCCATGGTGGGGCTGAGTCCTGGCTGAGCTGCAGCTGCTGCTGTGCCCTTGGCAGGGGCTGAGGCCGTGGGGCAGTGCCCAGAGCAGCCTGGGCTGAGCAGAGCTGTGGGGCCAGAGCCGGCTGGGCTGTGCTGGGGAGAGGCCCTTGGTGCTGCCCAGAGCTCAGGGCAGCTGGCAGAGCTGGCAGGGAGCTGGGCTGGGCTGGGAGAGCCTGGCACAGAAACCATCAGTGTCCATCTCAGCCTGGCTGAGCGGGCAGGGGCAGGACTCAGCCCAGACCTTGTGGGGCAGGGCCAGCGCCTGGGCAGGCATTGAAAACAGGCAAGAGCCCGAGAGAGGAGGCTGCTCTGTGCCCTTGGGGCATGGACAGAGCAGGGAGGGGCCCAGGACATTTGTCAGCGCCAGCCTCTGTCTGTGCCAGCCCTGGGCAGCCCTGGCTGCTGAGCCCAGCTCTGCCCTGGGCTGAGTTTGGCTGTGGCCCAGTTCCATCCTCCTGCGGGGCTCAGGGCCTGTTCCCGGCCATGGCCAGCCCTGGCCGCCTCTCTGCTGGCCCAGAGGCCGTCAGAGCCCGGGCAGGGCTGTCTGTGCAGCCCCACAGGTGCCACGGGCTCTGCAGGAGCTGGCAGAGGCTGCCCAGCAGGGAGGCCATGGGGCACAGAGCCCCAAGGCTGCCCAGGGCCCCACGGCACAGGGGCCGTTCCCAGCCGCAATGCTCCTGTCCTGGGCTGGGCTGCACAGGGGCTGTGGCACCATGGCTGGGCCAGCACAGGGCCACAGAGGGGCCCCGCAGCCGCTGCCGGGGCTGGCAGCAAGGCCGGGCACAGACAAGGAATTGCTAAGCATGGCCTGCGCTGGCCAGGGCTGCCTGTGCACAAGGCAGAGCTCAGCTGCCTGTGCCCAAGGCAGAGCTCAGCTGCCCTTGGGGGCTGCAGGAACACTCAGGAGCCCAAAGAGCCTCCATGGCTGTGCTGGAGACCAAGGCTGGAGCAGGGAAATGCAGGGCTGCTGTGCCATGGGGAGGCCATGGGATTCCAGCACACAGCTCTCTGATGGTCCCGGCACCGTGCTGGGCCCTGTTCCAGACTGGAGCAGAGCAGATGTTGATGGCATAGGAGCCCTGGGGGCTGGCAGGGACCTGCAGCTTGCAAGGTGCTCAGCTCTCCCTCAGCTCCTCTCAGAGAGATCCAATCCCAGCTCGGCACCTCAGGGCACAAGTGGCACTGCCTGTTCATGGGCACATAGCTGGTGTCTGCGTGGAAAGGAGCACAGGTTTTATTACTTGTACATTTCACATTATAGAAGGACATTTTTATTATCTGTGTTATTTAAGAAACACAAAAGTTTTCTATCCAGGAACAGGGATCTCCTGGGAGTGTGCTGATAAGAAAAGGACAAGAAATACTGATCTTCCCATCTTCTTGTGTCACCAATAGTCTGTTTATTACATCATCTCCCTCTTTCTTCAGGGGTTTCCAGCTCTCCTGTTGAAATGGCCATATCTAAGGACATCTCTTCGCTTGACCAGCTGGATCTATGTTCTTCCTTTTGCTCCCAAATTTCCTTGTCTAGGTGCTCTCTGGTCATTCAAGAGCCTCTCAACTGACTGGTTTCATGATTTCAGCTTTAGGTAGTTGCTCAATCTTTCTGAAGTTCAAATAAATTTCACATTAGTCAACCACTTAGATTTATATCTATCACAGAATTGCCTTTTCTTATGTCTTTGTCTAAAACTCTTTATCTACAGAAATCACTTCGGTGTGGGGGACATGTCTGATGCTGCTGGGACATCCCAGAGAGCTGAGGGAAGAGCTGTGATGGTTATTTAACTGTTCAAATGTTTAACTTTTATTCGTTGGCAAGAAACCTTTCTGTGCCTCTGAGTGTCACCATCCCTGAGCCCAAAGGACACAAGCCTGATGAGTTGTGGTTCCCACTGCAGGGGCACTTGGACCTTGGCTCTGCACAGGAGAGCTCTTCATCCACTTTCCCTCTTTTTCTCCCTCTGGGCATGGAGGGAGCTCCTGCCTTCAGCCTGTGAGTCGTGTGTGCAAAGAGCAAATCTGGGCAGAATTGGGGCAGGGAGGTTTTGGGGGGACCTTGGGATCTGTGCTGGGCACAGAAGGTGTTTTCCATTGCTCTGAGACTGTCTGCTGTGCACAGTGGATTTAACAGCCAGCAGAGGAATGACTTTTGCATTTGATGGAGCTGTGCCTTCCCTTGGCTTTGTTGGCTGGCAATAAATGAACATCCCTCTGTGTCTGGGGCAGCTCCTTCTCCAAGGAAAGCAGGTGGGAGTTGGAGGCCAGGAGATGAAACCTTCAGGTGCAGCCTGGGCTGGAAGGAGCTCAGATTTGCACAAGGCTGCTCTGAGTGCCAGGGCTTGGATGGAAGAAATGGTGGGGTGGGGGTAGGGAGAGTCTGATGGATTGTCAGCCATGAAGGGTCTTAATTTTCATATATATTCAAACTGGATGAGGAAGTACTTGGATTCAATGTCAATTGGAGATTGCAAATATCAATGTATTAACTAAAAAATAAAAATTGGACCTGAAAAATGGTTTCTCACTTCCTGTGTAAATAAAATTCATTCATTTCAACTACACTAATGGAATCTGCCTAACCAACCACAAAGGATTTGAAAGATTAAATCAAATTATTCCCAGAAACTTGGCTTGTTAAGGTGTTCTGAATGTTAATGAGCCTTGGGGCACTGAATTCCTGAACTGAAGAGCTGAAGGCTGAAGAAGCCTCTGGAGCAGTAAAATTCAGCAGCAGCCTCCAAGTTGCTGAGGATGTCAGCAGCCCCCACTGAGGCCATCCCTGCCCAGAGACCCTGGGGGAATGGGCAGACAAGGAGAGCGTCCCTGGGGCTGGGGCAGCAGAACTCAGAGGCACCAGCGGCTCCAGCTGGGAAATGGAGTGTGGAATGGGGCTGTGAAAGCCCTGCCTGGGCTGTGCCAAGCAGGACACACAAGCCTTGACCCCCATCCACTAAAAAACTCTCTCAAGGAGACATTTAAAAGGAATGACAATAATTTGTGTCCTCTGAGTTGGAGGCACTGGAGAAATACTATCAAGTTTTTCTCAGGAGCTCTAAACAAAAAAAAAAAAGCTTTTAATGGGAAATTTAGAAAATCAGAGAAACTTTGGAAAACTTTTTAATATGTCATTAAATCAACCAGTAAACTTCTCAAAGCATTAACTTAGCCCATTCAACTACAAAACCACTAAGCCTGTTCAATTTTAAGTTATTCAATATTTGTAAGAGTACAGAAATAGAAGAAGTAGACACAGAAAGAGAGAAAAATAAGATCCAGAGAAGCACACACTCAGCTACCAACTCTTGGATTCTAGCAATGTTCAGATTGAAATTCCAAGAGGAGGTAGGGTCAAGATGTGTTCTTGCCTTGTGGTCAGCCTTAAATAACCCTTGGTGTTCCTGGGCCCTTCCCCCAGGTGGGACTTGGGGTCATTTGGTCACTCAGGAGCTGGGCTGGGGCTCCACAGGTGGCTGTGGAGCATTGCCTGTGCTGTGCCAGGGACTGGCAGAAACTGCTGGGCTGGGATAGAGGCTCTGGGGGGATTGGGATTCCAGGGCAGGGCAGTGCTGGGGTTCCAGGGCAGGGCAAGGCTGGACCTGCCCCTTGCTTCTCACACATGAAATGTTTCCAGCCAACAATCTCCTCCAGTCTGTCACAACAGTCAACATTGGAGGTGAAATCCCAATATTGCCATTGCTATGGTCAGTTCCCATTGCAAGCATCCCCAGCCCCTGTTGCTATGGTCAGTTTCCATGGCAACCATCCCCAGCCCCTGTTGCTATGGTCAGTCCCTGGGCAGCTCCATGGAGACCCCATGCCAGGGGTGGCTGCCATGGACACCAGCTCAGGCCTGGAGCCCGTTGCCATGGCAACCATTGGCACTCCCATCCCCAGGGTCATGGATCCCAGAAGCACAGAATTGGCTGAGCTGGGAGGGACCCATCAGGATCCTCGAGTCCAACTGCTGGCCCTGCACAGGACACCCCAACACTGCCAGCCTGGGCCTGGCAGCGCTGTCCAAACGCTGCTGGAGCTCAGAGAGCCCTGGAGCTGTGACCCTTCCCTGGGGAGCCTGGGCAGTGCCCCAGCAGCCTCTGGGCAAAAACCTTTTCCTGAGATCCAACCTCAACCTGCCCCGACTCAGCTGCAGCCGCTCCCTCCACTCCTGTCCCTGGGCACCAGAGTGAAGAGGTTCCCTCAGCCCCAGCCAGGGACCCGCTCCCAAGGCTGCTGCCATGGCCACCAGGGCTGGCACCAGCTGGGATGCTCAGTTTCCACAGGCCAGGGCTCAGGAATGGTATTTCTCAATTTCCTGCTCCCGCGAAAACCCCGCTGGTGCTTGTTTCCCTCCCACCTTCCATTGAAGGAAAAAAGGAAAAGATCCCTAGCTGGGATAAGAACAATTTACTGGGAATAGGAACAAGATAAAGAACAAAGAGAAACAGAAAAAATATTGACAACAGAAGGGATAAGAAAAACAATTTACAGGGAAAACTACATCACCTTCAATTGTATCTTCCTGGCCACATGTTTCCTCCTGCATGGAAAAGACACCCGTCTCCTCAGGGAGAGAGAAACAGTCCCTTTCCTGCCCCTGGCAATGACCTGAGGTGGGAGTGAATGTAGTGGCAGGGCCATGGCCAGACCCTCATGTTCTTCAATCCAACATCAGGTCATTGGCAGGGGCAGGAAAAGGGACAGGTGTCTTCCCAGCATGGATCACAGGGAACAGGGATCACCAAGGCTCTTCCCAACAGGGTCCTCCAATGGTGGATGAAGCTGGAGCAGTGCACAAAGCTCTTCCTGCAGCTGGGGAATTTTCAGGACTTCCCTTACTGGTGCCTCTGTTGGTGTTTGGTCAAGTGAGAGCTCCGGGTGAAGCTCTTACCAGACTGGGGGCACTCGTAGAGCCTCTCCCAAGTGTGGATGCGCCGGTGCCTGACAAGGTTGCACTTGTGCTTGAAGCCCTTGCCACAGTCGGGGCAGAGGAAGCGCCTCTCCTCGGTGTGAATCTGCTCATGGAGGAGGAGATTTGAGCTGCTCTGAAACCTCTTCCCACAAGTGGGGCACATCTAGGGCCTCTCCCTGGTGTGGATGAGCTGGTGCCTGATGAGGTGGGAGTTGTGCTTGAAGCCCTTCCTGCAGTCAGGGCAGCGGAAGGGCCTCTCATCCGTGTGAATCTGCTGATGTACAAGGAGATTGGAGCTGGTCTGAAACCTCTTCTGACACTCAGGACACTCGTAGGGCCTCTCCCCAGTGTGGATGCGTTGGTGGATGACAAGGTTGGAGCTGCAGCTGAATCCCTTCCCACCCTCCCCACACTCGTAGGCCCATTCCCCGGTGTGGATCATCAGGTGTCGTTTCAGATTGTTGCTCTGCCTGAAGCTCTTCCCACACTCCAAGCACTTGTAGGGCTTCTCCCCATCAGGAAGCTTCTCAGGGACCACCAGCTCCGAGCTCTGGCTGAAGCTCTGCCCACCTTCCTGGCCCAGAGTGGGTCTTTCCTCCTCAGAGCATCCTGGGCTGGGCTTGCAGCCCCTCCTCCTGTGAGATCTCCAGGGATTTTCCTCCCTGTTGGATTCCTGCACTGTGGAGTTGCTCAAAAAGGCTTCTTCCATGAGGTTCTGCTGCAGGGATTTGTCTTTCCTGGTCTCCATCCACAGCTCCTTGTCTGGAGGAGGAAGGACAAGGAGAGGATGGGATTTGCCTCCATGCCAGAGGGAAGGGCAAGGAGATCGCCCCAGTGTGTCCCCGGCAGGAGGGCACCAGCAGCGGGGCTGTCCTGCAGCCGGGGGCTGTGCTGGGCTGGGAGATGGAGCAGGAGAGAGGGGGAAAGGGGCACTGACTTCCTCCTCACCTGCCTCGGTGTCCCAGGGCATCTTCCTCTTCCTTGCAACCTTCTTCTCCATCTGGCGAATGTTTGGGTACGAGAAAATCCTGTTTTGGAAAGAAAACAAGGAATGAGCACAGTGAGTTTTGTACTGGTTGGAAGGCAAACCAGGGGGAGAGTCTAAGCCATAATGACAATTGAATAAGAAAATTAAGATCACAGCAATGATACAGGAACACTGGCTTAATCTGACAGAGCCAGGATATAACCTGACACCCCGTTGCTCAGGGTGGTGGTAGCAGGCCGATGAATAGGTGGCTGCAGTCCAGCTCGAGTGATAAACGTGATTCTGTCAAAGCAGTGATCCTGTAGAAGGGTCTGGTCTTCCTCTGAAGGTCCAGTGGTGCTTATGGAGCTCTTGTCCTCTGGGAATCCAGTAGGCAAGGTGGTCGTGGTGTTGCAAGGGTGAGAGTATATCAAGGCAGGAATGCTTGGTTCCTCCCCCTGGGCGGAGCATCCCACAATAGGATGATGTAATTTTATCAGTGCTGCAGTGACAATCAATAGCCCATTAAGAGAAGATGGGCCCTGGAGGGTGTTATCAGGGCTGAGCCATGGAAGAGATAAAGAACACTGCCCCACCTGTTGATAACAGTTTTTGGAGATGGGGACTGAAAACACTTTTGGTTACATCTGACACTGAAACCTGAAACAGTGAGGCAAACCCTGCTCTGGGTGGGGGGTGAACACCACCCCCCTTACCCAAACTGGCTCAGGTGTAAAACCCCCACCCTGGGAAGGCCACGCACACAGGGGACAATGTCACGCTTGCCCCGCTTCTAGGGAGATCTCTATCCCTGTCACTCCCTTGCTCTCTCCTCTTTTTCTTTGCATCTCTCTCTACCTCACATTTACTGTTCAATAAAATCCACTTTGGATTTGGTCTTGTGAGCACCTTAATTGGGGCAGAGACCTCTCTTTAACAATTTTATTATCCAGATTGCAACATTATTTTGCACAGTGAGTTCAGGGCTCTGTTGTCTGACCCCAAGTGCCTTTGACAACAGCCTGGTTCCCTCCTCTGAGGAGCTCATGGCTCTTTCTGGAGGAACTCATGGAAACTTGGATGCAGCTTCCTCTGAGTGACTTTTGGGAGAACTTATGAGGAAAATGGCTCTTGTGGGTGGACAGTGTAAAGAAAACATTTTGTTTTCCTTCTTTGAAAAGTCTGTTAAAATCACTGGAGGAAAGGGAACAAATGATACCAGCAAGATTGACAAGGATCATTCACCCCAAAGTGAGGAACACAAAGCTACTTAAATCCTATAAGAAGCCCAGCTCATGTAGGTAAATTCCCAAATAACTCCGGAATTCACGGGCTTTGGGGGGAGAAGCATTATTTTCTTGGTCCCTGTAACCTTTGTGACAGCTACACAGACCTTTCCCTTACATTTAATAATCTGTATTGGGCCAAATTTTGACTTTTCCTTAATCAGAACCTGCCAGCATCTGAGCTGGACCTGTGCTGGAACTGATGAAATTTGGAATTGCCACAAAATTGTTTCTGTTGTTGGTTTATTAATGTTTGGGATTTGTTTGCATTTCCATTGCAAGTGACTTTTGAGAAGAGCAAATCTTCCTCAAGGCATTTTATGGAGGGTTAAACTTAATTTCTGCTGAGTTTGTTTTGTCCATTGCCCGGGGGATGCTCAAGGGGTCTCTTGTTTTGGTTTGGCCCTAATTTTCTTCTGATTTGTCTTTATCACTTAAAAACACCTGAAATATGGCTAAAA
This sequence comes from Lonchura striata, assembly GCF_050655825.1. NCBI lineage: Eukaryota > Metazoa > Chordata > Aves > Passeriformes > Estrildidae > Lonchura > Lonchura striata. The sequence goes on along the minus strand of NC_140735.1, from coordinate 2,814,264 downwards.
AGAGTATTGACCAGATATGTCAAAAGTCCCACCATTTAAGAGGTATTTGAGGTGGAATATATTGTTTGGGAACATTTTCTGATGGATCTGTTGGTTCTTGGGGGATATCTGGTAGTATTCTCCATATCTTTGCACTCCAAACCCCAAAGTGGATTGTTCTGTCATCTCAAAGTGACTCAATCCTACCTCAAAATGGCTGGTTCCCACCTTAGTCCCATGCCAAAATTGCTCAATTCCTCAGCCTCCAGGATGAGATGGGATTGGAAGGTGATCGGGAGAAGTGAGATCCAAATTTGAGGCTGTGGGGTCAGGATTGTGTGGGGATTGGTGGGTGTGATTTATTTTGATAATAAATAAAACTATCAGAATTATTGATTTTTGTCCCATTCATTTTCTGTTAGCTCTGGTTTGCTTTTCAGAGTGCTGTCTTCTCAGCTGATTTTGTTTGTGCCCTCCTATCCCAGATTGAAAAGCAAGATGTATTCTATTTGCCATCTGTATGGCAGTTGTCCTGTGTTAAGTGGGCAATTTTTCCTTATCTCTTCCACAATCAACCCTCCCTCAGAAGAGACATCTGCTGATAATAGGCTATTGAATGTCACTGCATGACTGATAAGAACTGTAACATCCCATTGTGAGATGCTCCGCCCAGAGGGAGGAGCCAAGCATTCCTACCTGCATCTAGTCTCGAGATTCTGGCCCACCAACACATTTTTGTTCTGCAGAGCTGCAGTGAGGCCTCCCCAGGGTCTCCTCTTTCCAGGCTGAGCATCCCCAGCCCCACGTGGACAGCAGGCAGTGTGATCAGGGGGAGTCCAGGCTGGAGTCAAATGGCATCAGGAACTGAGAGATGGAAGCTTTAGGCCCAGCTTTGCCTCTCAATGTACAAAATTAATAACAGTGGAGGTCACGATAGTGGGACACTGGTTCTGCTCTAATTGGTGAATATAGTCTCTGGTTTTTTCTTTTTTTCTGTCATGCTGATGCCGGTTTGGCTGTTTGAAAGGAAGCTTGGCACAATATCCATTGTCTTCTCCATTTGTGAATCACCGAGCAGAGTCTGGGCAAGCTGATGTTGCAGAGCAAAACCTGCCAATGTACTGGTGATCCTGAGCCTGGAGGATTCAATTAAACCCAGCCAAAAGTAACTTCTGGAAAGTCAAGCCTGGTGTACATTTTCTTGAGTTTGGCTATGCCAACTTCACCTGAGACTTATAATAAAGCAAACAAAAAACTCAAACCAAAACAGACAAAACCCAGAAGCAAACAAACCCATGCAATCCAATCAAACACAGAGACTAAAATAGCCCAGATGAAACCAAAGGGAATGAGGAATTAGTATTAGTTTTGAGTTCATCACAGCAGGCAAATGGCTGCTTTCCATGGGATCACCATAAAAAAACACAGATAACAGCTGCTCCCAAATACACCCAATGGGAGAACCATCAAAGTCATACATAGGAACTCTGGGGGCAGCTCCCCATTAAGGTGAGGGATGAGCACAGAGTGCTACAGCTCCAGCCTTCCCCAGCCTCCAGGCTGCTCTTTGCTCCTGATGTAAGAGCCTTGCAGGACTGTGGCCCCTCTCAGTGCATTCTAAATCATTCCCACAGCTCTCACTTGAGCCACTGGCATGTCCAGAGCGAGATGCAGGCACAATCCGACTGCCTGCTGAGCCTCTCTGGGAGATCCTGAGCATCTTCCTGCCTAGAGCCACAAAAGAGCTCAGGCTCTCCCTGAACTGGGTTTTCAGGGGAGGTTTTCATATCCCTGTGAGATGTGTTCATCGTTCATCAGGCTGTGCCCAGCCTGGATCAGGGCAGGTTGGATGCCACATGGGATCCATCCTTTGCCCGGCATTGTGATCCTCCATGCAGTAGGGATAAAAAGCCCAGCACAGGAGAACCCCAGGTGCTGCAGCAGTGATATTTTTGGGAGAAACACGGAGCTGTGCATGGCCAGCTTGAAGTCTGCACTGGTGTGAGCACCAGGCCTGCCATGCTGAGCCCAGGGCCACAAGCAGTGCTCACCCTGGCTGGGACACTGAGTCCCAACATGGGATCCCGTGGGACAGGGCACGCTGCAGCTACCCAGTGTGTCCAGAGAGACCGTAAGGAGACAGTGACTTCTGTCAGTGGGACCCTTTGAGTGGGACAACCACTCCTGCGGTGGCTGTGCCAGCTCCTCCATGAACCTCCAGCCCTGGGAACCTGGAGCAAGTGGAAACCGCAACTTGGCCAATACAGCCTGTGCCTGAAGCAAATGGAAAGAGAACAGGGGTGGGAAAAATCACGGTTGTTTATTTACAGAAGAACAGCAATGAAAACACAGAACACATTTAGATTTGTAAGAATATTTGTAATAACAACAGTTTATAGAAGGTATATACCTAAGAACATATCTAACAACAATATCTGAAATGTATTTACAGAAGACAAAAGAAAGCCCTAAAACCTATATCCTAAAGGCAACAACAAACTGTAAAAACTATGTACAAAAGGGTGCCATCTCTGTCCGGGATCTCCGTCAGTCAGGAACAAAAGCAGGTGCCATGGTCACTGCAGTCAGGCACAGAGGGCTCTTCCATGTGTCCCCAGGCTGGCACAGCGGGACTCTGCTGCCAGAGCTGAGGCTGGCTGGGTCTGGGGGTTGGGCCCCAGGCACTGCCATGGGGCTTGTGTGGCCCAAAGCAAGCACAGGACAGGCTGGGCATGGCCACCAGAATCCAATGCACTGGGTACCACGGGCCTGAGCAGAGACCACCCAGCCCAGCCCCGCCCCAGCCTGCCTGCAGGGAACCCGCTCTGCATTGTGGGGACCACATGCCTGTCCTGCTGCTGGCATTGGTCTTCATCCCAGGACCATGGCCTCCTCTTCATCTTTTTCATCTATGTCCATGTCCTCGGTGTACTCTTCCATGTCCAAGTCCATCTCCTCTTCCACATCCACATCCACCTCCATCTCTTCCTCTCCAGTCTGCTCTCCATCCACCTCCATCTCCTCCTCCGTATCAATTTCTGTGTCCACCTCCATCTCTTCCTCTCCTGTCTTTTCTCCATCCACTTCCATCTTTTCCTCTCTATCAGCCTGAGTGTCCACCTCCATATTGTCCTCTCTGCCTGCCACAGCCTGCAGAGGTAGCAAAACCTCAGAGTGGGGTCCCTGTCCCACCCCATCCCCCCAGAACTCCAGCCCACCCAGGCAGCTGGGGGGATCCACCTCCATGGAATAGCACCGTACCTTCCTCAGGACAAATGTCAGCATCCTGCAGGGATGGATGCCACAATCCAGGCCTTAGGCAGCTTTGGAGACTGATGAGATGAGGTTTCGGGGCAGGAACAAGAAGGGTGACAGGAGCAGCAGGAGCAGCGTGCAGCGTGTGCTGAGCCCAGGGCCAACGGCTGTGTTGTGCTGCTTGCTGGCTGCTGGCAGTTCCAGATGGGACATGGATTGTGACATGACCACTGAGCTAGAGAGCCTTTGGTTCCATGCTTAGCAACGTTCCCCCAGACCATGGTGCTCAGAGCCCTGTTCCCAAGCATGGGGCATCCACAGCCTGGGCCAGTGCCTCAGCACCCTCAGTGGAAGAGAGCAGCTTCCTCAGATCCAACTTCAATCAGCCTCCTGCAGCTGAAAGCCGTGCCCCCTTGTCCTGTTGCTACAGGCCCTGTGGAACACTCTGTCTCAGTCTTTCTTGTGGCACCCTTGTTATAAACGAGCACAATAGGCTGTCAAATCCAATTAAAAGGATTTATTAATGGTAGAAAGCAAAAGCAAACCAGCGCGCGCTGGGCGGCAGTCGTTTCAACTACCGCACCTAGTTCCCCGTTTCCCCCCCACTTATTGGGTTGTCTCTTCCGGATGTGTGACGTTCTGGTGACGTTCTGGTGTCTCTTCTGTGCAGGCGCACCCTGTTGTTAGGTGGTCGTTTTCTGCCTCTTGGTGGCGCCAGTGGTCTTCTTTAAGGTTGTCTCTGCGACCTGGAAACTTTCTCAAAACAAGAAATGTTATCTCCAGGCACGTTTACATGTTTTGCTAAGCTCTGTAACGGAACTGTCCTTGAAAGATATCTATTCGCTTAGGTGTTTGGGTGCCTAGCAGCAACTTTCTCAAAACAGTTTCAACTCCCTAAAAAGTTTGTAACGTAATTGTCCTTGAGAGATAGTTACTGGAATGCCTGGCAAAATGAGAACATGTTCAGACAAGTTAAAACTCTATTCTGTGAATGTGAGAGATTCTATATTATGAACAAAAAGGCCTTATTTTTCTAACAATATCCCCCCTTTTTATTTTTAACCCTCTTTTTGTTCATTAAAGCGCTCTAATTCCCTTTTGCTCAATTCTAAATACTCTTCAGTCTCTACTTCGCTAAGTGGCTCATACTTTGGCCTTACTATCATTAAATGTGCAGCTTCTAACCTATTTTTCACTAGTGTAATAAGCTTGCTAAGAATACATGGCCCAAATGTAAGTATTAGAATTAGTAAAATTACTGGTCCTGCAAGGGTGGATAATAGAGTGGTTAGCCAGGGAGAATAGGTGAACCAGGATTCATACCAACTCTGCTGGGATTCTCTTTCTCTTTTTCGTTGTTCTATTTGTTTGCGTAACTCAGCCATCGTGTCTTTTACAATACCTGTGTGATCTACATAAGCACAACATTCTTCTTGCAAAGCAACACATAGTCCCCCTTGCTGTAAGAATAACAAATCTAATCCCCTTCGGTTTTGGAGGACTACCTCAGAAAGGGATTTTATTGATTTAACTAGTTCACTTATGGCTTTATCTATTCTACTCAGATCTTCATCTACAGATGTGCGCAGAGCTTTCATACCTTGGGTTTGACTTACTAGGGAGGCGACCCCTGTTCCTACTCCTGCTCCTCCTATGCTGAGCAAGATTGCTACTGTTAGTGCTGTAAGTGGTTCCCTTTTAACCAGGTAGTGTTCAGGGGTCCTCTGATGTTCTAATACGTATTCTTTTGGGTGGTATACGATTCTGGGGATTATTAGAACTTGAATGCAGAAGTCTGAATTATTAAAGGCTTTTACCGATAGGCAGGGTGTAACTCCAAGTTGTTGACATACCCATTTAGTATTGACTGCTGGCATAAGCCAATCAAAAGGCTTGTCTATTCTGCTAATGTTCATTGTCGTGTTGCAGAGGTGTCGCATATCTGCTGGAACTTCTCCTACACATCTTCCTTGCCCACTAACCTGGGACAAGGTAATGCCTGAAACATTATCTCCTTCTTTTTTCCAGAGACACTCTTTTGGATTTGTACCATTTATTTCCCTTGCCTCAGATGTAATCCCAATAGCTTCATAAAAGGGTGGATTTATCATATAGCAAAGCCAACATCCTTTAGTTAGGTTAGGATGGGTATGATTCAAAACTCCAAAAGTGGCTTGCATAATTTTCCATAAGGTTGTATACTTCTGCGCTAATAGCTGAGGTTCTTGATTACTTTTGTTTATAACATTATCTCTGGTTTTATTACTCTTTTTTAAGTCATTGCTTATTACTGGATTTGGGCCTATAGGGCTAGGGTCATGTGGCGCTATCTCCTTTTTTATTTGAATTAGATTCCCTGGATCATGTCCTTCTATCCAATGCCTAACCCCCCATGTTTTGCCTATTAACCATCCAGAATCGCTTGGTTGAGTGACATTTAGGTAAAGAAAGGTGCAGTTCCCAAGTAAGTTTTTCCCAGTCCAAGGCCACTCTCGTGGTCGTTTACACCCTGCTGGTCCATGTCCTACCTTTAAATATTTGTCTAATCCCCCACCCGGACCCCACGCTGATGCTATTGTTTCACAGCCCCAATAGGCACAGTAATAATGTTCGGGGTAATTACAGTATTGCTTCCCTGGGTTTGAAGCAGGGCACATATAGAAGCTTGTTAAATTTAACAGTCGCCCGCATTTTAAATTTCGAGTTAGATCACAGATCCCAACTTTGAAGCTTGGTGCTCCAGGTCCTGTTATTGTCTGTAAAATATGACGGGTATCGTGATCCTCCCATCTGCTTAAGGTCCATTTAAAGGGTTCATGTATATTAACTGTGGCACTCTGAAGGGGAAGCCATACAAACATAAAAACCCATAGGATTGAGTGATACGCACTGCAGGGGAGGATGTTACTTATCATGCTCAGTTTTACATTCCCATTTTCCCCCATTCCGTTGTCACCATTCTCATACTCATGATGATTTACGTTCTTTTTCAAGGTTTGAGAGGGCCCCTCATCCCCACTATCTACCTCTCTGTCTCGCCTGTCAACTTGGTTGCTACAAGTTACAGGGCAAGCCATCTTCTCGACAGCAGAGATATTCTTCAGGGATGGGATCGTTCCCTCTCTCCCACTTTGATCTCCGGGAGTTCCAATTTTTCGTATTCAACTGTGGAGTGTCGCACCTGAGCCTTTTGACTAATTTGCGACACTTCACCTGGACTATATCCGTGAGGAACGGACCCAGGGGTTCATTGGAATGGTAACAGTGGAATTCAGGGTTTATTCCTTTTATGAAAACCTCCCACCACTCAGGGGATCCTTTAGTCAATTCCTGAGTGGCAACCTTGTAATTTAGTACTTCAGATGTCAATTTGCGCTGCTCCAGCCAGCAGCGTTGACATACACTTCTTGGAGCTCTCCCCTTTCTGCAGTGAGCCCACCACAATCCTTTACAGATTTTGCAGGAAAAACAGGCAAAAGGGTAACAATGACAATCTAACCAGCTACACCTTACTCTAATACTTTGATGTTCAGCATGGCCCTCCCCTTCCCAAGGTCTCTGTTCTTTTTCAAGTCGAATGAACCGATAAAAGGGCTGCTGGGCTGAATCCTCTAGACGTTTACAGTATCCTGGGGGCTTTGTTTCTCCAACTAGTTGTACTTGCAGTCCCCAGTTATCTCCAACCCAAATGTCCCTAGAGCTGATAGAGTTCATGAAAATTATTTGTAAGTCCTTTTTACTGTTAGCTTTAAATCCCCCGGCTTCCCGTCAATTTTCCAGCTCGTTTCTCTGGAAGCTGTATGAAATCGAGTTGGATCCACCGGCCCCTTTACTCTGCTAGCATGAGTCCATCCCTTCTCTGCTGTGCGGACTGCGGAGTCAGTGGTGATTAAAACCAGGTATGGTCCGTCCCACTTTGGGGTGATTGAATCTTCCTTCCAGCTCCGGATGAGGACCCAGTCGCCGGGTTGTACCTGGTGTAACACAAGATCTAGGGGTGGTCTTTGGGCCCACATCCCTTTTTCCCATAACTGTTTTTTATATTTCATTAAAATGGTTAAGTATTTATTAATACTTTGATCAGTAATGTTAGGATTGGTTTGAACTTTTTCTAGGGAATAGGGCATCCCATACAGCATTTCAAATGGGGACAGTCCTATATCAGCTCGTGGCTGAGTTCGAACATTTAATAATGCCAACGGCAAACATTTTATCCAGGATAATTTAGTTTCTAGTACTAATTTGGTGAGTTGTTTCTTAATTTCCCCATTCATTCTTTCTACCCTTCCCGAACTCTGTGGATGCCAGGGAGTATGTTGTTCCCATTTTATGCCCAGAGCTTCTGCTAGCATCTGTGTTATTTTTGAAGTGAAATGGGGGCCTTTATCAGAGTCTATCGTCTCTGGGACCCCATATCTAGGTATTATTTCTTCCAGCAAGGCTTTTGTTACTGTCCGAGCTGTCTCTCTGGCAGTGGGGATTACTTCCACATAATGTGTTAAATGATCCACTATAACCAAAAGATATTTTAGTCTCCCTATCTTGGGGAGCTCAGTAAAGTCTACTTGCAGATTTGAAAAGGGCCTCTTTGCCACTGGCCTCCCACCCAGGGGTAGTTTTCTTAGGTTTCTCCTGTTTACCCGTAGACAGGTTGGACAACTTCTAGTAATCCCTTTCGCTAAGTCATGTAGGCCCACCGTCATATAATGGGTGGCAAAGTGATCCACCAGTCCTTGAGCGCCCCAGTGTGTTCTCTGGTGTAATTTACTGAGCATCCGCTGGGCTATGGCTCTAGGTAAAACCTCCCTCCCATCCTTTAACAGCCATTTCCCTGATTCCTCTTTTATTCCTAATTTTGTAAGCTTCTCCTGTTCTTCTATTGTAAATATAAGCTTATCCTGGGTAGTCGACTCAGGGTCCTTTGGGGTATCCACAAGATCCTTCCTAATTCCCTCACTTAAAGTTAGTGTTTTAATAATTGCAGCTTTCTTTGCCTCATAATCTGCCGCATTGTTACCCCTACTCCGGTAATCCATTTCCCGTTGATGCCCTTTTAAATGGACCACTGCTATCCTGGTAGGGCCTCTCAAAGCCCTCAGGAGGGCTATTATTAGTTTCTGATGGATTAAGTCCCTTCCCTGTGAATTCACGAGGCCCCTCTCTTCCCATAACTTCCCAAAAGTGTGCACCACCCCGTATCCATATTTAGAATCTGTATAGATGGTCCCCTCTTCTCCTTTTAATAGTTCCAAGGCTCTTAAGATAGCGTATATCTCGCAGGCTTGGGCTGACCATGTTTTGTCTAGGGGTCCAGATTCGATTACTCTTAAGTCAGGCCCCCCCACTATGGCATATCCTGATCTCCTTTGACCCTCAACTACTCTGGATGATCCATCAACAAACAATTTTTCCCCAGTCTCTAATTCTTCTTCCTCCAGGTCAGGTCTAATTTTGGTTTGTTCTTCTATAGTAATTACACAGTCATGTATCAGTGATTCAGTTTCGGGCTCTCCGAAGAGGAAGGAGGCTGGATTTTGCAATGAGGTGGTTTCTAAAGTGAAATTAGGGGTTTCTAATAGAATCCCCTCATATTTTAGGAGCCTGGCATCAGAGATCCATTTGTCTGCTTTTTGCTGCATCACACTCCGTATGTTATGTGGAGTTAACACCTTCAGAGTGGCATTAAAGGTGATCTTCCTTGCTTCTTCTACTAACTCCGCACAGCCTGCAATTATTTGTAAACAGCCCGGCCATCCCCTGCTTACAGGGTCTAAAATTTTAGACAGATATGCAATAGGTTTCTTTTCCCCCGCCCAGTCCTGGGTAAGTACTCCATAAGTTACCCCATCTGTGATATTAACAAACAAAAAGAAGGGCCTCTTTAAATCTGGGAGGCTTAGGACTGGAGCATGGACCAGAGTTTCTTTTAATTCTTGGAATTTAGATTTTTCCTCCTCTGTCCACTTAAGGTGCCCATCTTGGGTAAGTTTTTGATACAGAAATCTTGCCTTCCCGCTATAGTTCTCAATCCACTGCCTACAATACCCTGTAAGTCCTAATACCTGACGAATTTGTCGTTTATTTTGCGGTAGAGGCAGGGATAGGATTGCTTGTACTCTATCTGGATCAATTCTCTTTTCTCCCTTTTTCAAATAATGTCCCAGGTACCTAACTTCCTCTTCTACAAATTGTAGTTTTGCTTTAGAGACTTTTAATCCTTTCAGTCCCAGGAAATTCAATAGTTTGATACTTTCTTTCCGGACTTTGTCTTCTTCTTTACCTGCTATTAACAAATCATCCACATACTGAACTAGCTTTACCTCTGGGTCTGTTTTATAATCTTGCAAAATTTGTTCCAGGGCTTGCCCGAATAAATTGGGTGATTCCGTAAAGCCCTGAGGAAGTACCGCCCACCTGAGTTGCTGTCGCCTCCCCGTGTCAGGGTCCTCCCATTCAAAGGCAAAATAATCTCGACTGGATTCGTCCAGAGGGCAGGCCCAAAAGGCATCTTTCAGGTCTATGACACTATACCACTCGTTCTCAGGTCCCAGTTTGCTTAAAAGAGTATAGGGATTTGCCACTACTGGGAACCGGGCCACGGTTCGCTTATTAATTTCCCTAAGGTCGTGCACCAGCTGATAGGATCCGTCTGCCTTTTTTACCGGGAGTATAGGGGTGTTAAAAGGCGACATACAAGGTTCTAGCAGTCCTTGGTTTAACAGCCTTTCAAACTCAGGTTTTAACCCTCTCCTCCCTTCTAGTGAAATTGGATACTGTTTTATTCTTACCGGGATCTCGGGATTTCTGATTTTTACTGTAAATGGGGTTATATTTAATTTGCCCACGGTCCCTGGATTATACCACACTTCGGGGTTTATTTTCTCTTCATCTTCTAAACGGAGGGAACAGAGTCTGATCTTTAACTCCTTCTCTACCACCTCAATTTGAACTCCCAATTCAACAATCAAGTCTCTCCCTAACAAATTGTAATCTGCTTCAGGAACTAATAGGAAGTCACCCATCCCCACTTTAGTTCCCGATTCTACCACCACCCCTTTAATAATTTGTACTTCAAAAGGTTCCCCCTTAGCCCCTATTACCGTGGCTGTCTGTTTTGATAACTTACAGCCCTGAGGCAGAAATTGAATAGTAGATCTTTCTGCCCCCGTATCGACCAAGAAATCTATTTCCTGGCCCTGGGGACCTACCTTCAATTTTATCAAGGGCTCTTTCTGATGTTTCCTGGTCCCCATAAAATAGAGCCCCTGACTCCCCTATTGGATTTTGAACTCCTCCTCGTCCCTTAGCCTCCTCCTGCACTCCCTCTTGAAATGTCCCTTCTTACCGCAATAATAACACACCCTTTCTCCTACCTTTCCCTTGTCACCCTCCCTATTCCGAGTGACTCTCTTCTGTCCTTCCTCCACCCGCCTGCTTTCCCTCACCGCAGCAACCATCATTTTCACCTGTCTCTTCTGACTTTCATCCTCTCTGCGGACATAAACCTTCTGCGCCTCTCGCAATAATTCTGCTAAATCCCTGTCCTGCCAATCATCCATTTTCTGTATCTTCCTCCTAATATCATCCCAGGATTTAGAGACAAACTGGACTTTAAGAATTGCCTGTCCCATTGGGTTATTCGGGTCTAACCCCGAGTACAGCTGAAAACTTTTCCTTAACCTCTCTAACCATTCAGTGGGGGTTTCATCCTTCTTTTGTCTGTCATTAAATGCTTTATTTATATTCTGGCCCCTAGGAACGGACTCTCTTATGCCATCAATTAATATGGTCCGAAAGTCCCGCATGTTAGCTCTATGGGCCGCATCCTGGTTATTCCAATTAGGATTCTGGAGAGGCCATTTAGTATCGGCCGGTTGCTGGGCATGTGCGGGTTGGGCATCCCAGGCCCGCATTCCAGCAGTTCTTATCATGTTCTTTTCCTCGGCCGTGAATAAAATGTTAAGTATAGATTGTAATTCCTCCCAAGTGTATATATTAGGACCTAAAAATTGATCCACCCGCTCTGCCACGCCCAGGGGATCTTCTAGCAAATTTCCCATCTCCTTCTTAAAGTCTCTAACATCCCCCGAACTCAAGGGCACCGAAATAAATCCAATCCCCGGCTGTGGTCCCCCCATCGGCATTTCCCTTAAAGGAAATAGTTTGCCTTGCGTCTTACTTCGGGTAAGAGGACCACGCGAGCCTGAGGGTTGATCAGAGTCTGAGTCTGATTCTTCCTCATCCGATTGTGGAGGAGGGGGGGGTGCATTTGGCGCAGGGGGAATGTAGGGCGGGGGTGCAATAATTACTTCTTCCGCTCGCCCCTTCTTTTTCTTTCCTCCTGAAACCTCCGAGAGTTTAAACACGAGCACCTCCGGCTTTTCTGTCCAGACTCGGGCATAGGCACTCTCCTCAGGGTTAGGAGGTTGTTTAGCGTGTATCCAACCATTTAACAGTTGTTTTACCCAGTCCTCTGAGGACCCAAAGATGGGCCAAAACACACCTTTAGAAATCTCTTGTCCTCCCCATACTTCTATGCAATAGTGTATCATCTTTGCCTTATCCTTCCCAGGTGCCCCTGGAAAGTGCTCCCAATTTGTCAGCATAAACCCTAAGGGACTATCCTTAGGAATTGGGGGAAGTTTTACCCCCACCGGGGAGGGGGATTTATCCTTGCTCTTCCCCTGCCCCATGTCCTCCAGAGTACCTTCAATCACTCACGACAGCACAATCGCTTCCCCTGGTTTGTGGCCCAGGCCCTCGCGAGCTCTGGAAAACGCACTACTAAGGGTCCACACTCGCTTGGAGAATCCGGCTGCCGGTCCTCCTCTCATACACACACACACTCGCCGTACTCCGGGATCCCGAACCCCGCCCGGACGGATCCCCTTTATACTTACGCATCCTGCGTCTTCGTCCGGACTTTTGTGCACAAAAATTACGGGGTACCCTGGGCCCGCTTCCCTCTCTTTGCTCTTGCTCTCTAGGCTTTTAGGTTCGTCGGTCGGGATGAGGGTAAAAACCCCGGTCTGAGTCCGCTCAAGGGAGCGGAATCGTGGCGCCCCTCTCAGAGAGAGGTTCCCCAGATCCCGATCCGAGTCACGGCACCAAATTGTTATAAACGAGCACAATAGGCTGTCAAATCCAATTAAAAGGATTTATTAATGGTAGAAAGCAAAAGCAAACCAGCGCGCGCTGGGCGGCAGTCGTTTCAACTACCGCGCCTAGTTCCCCGTTTCCCTCCCACTTATTGGGTTGTCTCATCCGGATGTGTGACGTTCTGGTGACGTTCTGGTGTCTCTTCTGCACAGGCGCACCCTGTTGTTAGGTGGTCGTTTTCTGCCTCTTGGTGGCGCCAGTGGTCTTCTTTAAGGTTGTCTCTGCGACCTGGAAACTTTCTCAAAACAAGAAATGTTATCTCCAGGCACGTTTACATGTTTTGCTAAGCTCTGTAACGGAACTGTCCTTGAAAGATATCTATTCGCTTAGGTGTTTGGGTGCCTAGCAGCAACTTTCTCAAAACAGTTTCAACTCCCTAAAAAGTTTGTAACGTAATTGTCCTTGAGAGATAGTTACTGGAATGCCTGGCAAAATGAGAACATGTTCAGACAAGTTAAAACTCTATTCTGTGAATGTGAGAGATTCTATATTATGAACAAAAAGGCCTTATTTTTCTAACACCCTTGCAGTGCTGCAGAGCTGCAGTGAGGCGTCGCCAGGGTCTCCTCTTTCCAGGCTGAGCATCCCCAGCCCCACGTGGACAGCAGGCAGTGTGATCAGGGGGAGTCCAGGCTGGAGTCAAATGGCATCAGGAACGGAGAGATGGAAGCTTTAGGCCCAGCTTTGCCTCTAAATGTTCAAAATTGAATAAAAGTGGAGGGCAAGATGGTGGGACACTGGTTCTGCTCTAATTGGTGAATATAGTCTCTGTTTTTTCTTTTTGTCTGTCACACTGTTGCAGGTTTGGCTGTTTGAAAGGAAGCTTGGCACAATATCCATTGTCTTCTCCATTTGTGAAACACTGAGCAGAGTCTGGGCAAGCTGATGTTGCAGAGCAAAACCTGCCAATGTACTGGTGATCCTGAGCCTGGAGGATGCAGTTAAACCCAGACAAAAGTAATATCTGGAAAGTCAAGCCTGGTGTACATTTTCTTGAATTTGGCTATGCCAACTTCACCTGAGACTTATAATAAAGCAAACAAAAAACTCAAACCGAAACAGACAAAACCCAGAAACAAACAAACCCATGCAAACCAATCAAACAAATAGATTTTAAAAATCCAAATAAATCCAAAGGGAATGAGGAGTTACTTTTGAGTTCTTCACAGCAGGCAAATGGCTGCTTTCCATGGGATCACCATAGAAAGCCACAGTGTCCTGGGTTGTAAGATAAGCTTGTATTCTATTTGCCATCTGTCGAAAGGTTGGGCAGGTTTTGTTATCTCTCCCAAAGACAATGGTTTGCCCTGTAGAGGCAATGGTTTGTTTATACACTATTGACTGACTTACTGCCGGGCTGGTAAATGTAACACATCCCATTGTGAGGGGTCCCACCCAGAGGGGGAAGCCAAGCACTCTATTATTGTATAAAGGGGTAGCTTTTTGGGGAGACAAGGCAGCTCTCTGGGCGGGACTCCCAGAGAAGCAGCTCTCTCTCTCTCTTCGTGGGATTCCCAGAGAAGCAGCTCTCTCTCTCTCTCTTCACGGGATCTCGCAGCGAAACAGCCGGGGCACAGGGAGGCGGCAGCGGTGGAGCTCGGAGGCAACCCCGGCACAGAGGAAGACCGGCCCCACTGCCACCAGATCTTCAGAGGAAAACTATACCCTTCAAAAGATCACCACTTCAGCTGCAATTCAGCAACCACTGCAAGGGGAGCAATCGTCCCAGCAGGACTGCTACTGGCACCCCGAATCCTCAGGTTGTGGACTTTTTCACTGGTTTTGTTTGTACCGATTGCATTTGCCTTTTTAAATTGTTGTTTAGTTTTCTCCTAGTTAAGAATTGTTACTCCCATTCCCATATCTTTGCCTGAGAGCCTTTTGATTTAAAACTCCTAGTAATCCGGAGGGAGGGGGTTTACCTTCTCCATTGCACAGGAGGCTTTAGCCCTCCTTCGCAGATTCCTGTCTTGTCGAACCTAGACAGATTTTGGCGCCCAATGTGGGGCTCGAGGGCATTGAGAGGGAAAAAGGATTAACAGTTCTTAAGTAATTTGGTTTTTTGTTGCGTGTAAAAACATCTTCAGCATCACCATGTGGTCTAGTTTACCTTGGTTTGGATGGCATGTGATCGTAGCTATACTTTTCCCATTTGCAGACCCTTATCTAAAAATGGGTCCTATAACTAAGGCTACGGTGTCTGTTATCAAGTTTGGCTTCTGGGTTAATTGGGTGAGGAATTCATGGATCTTTAATTTCCTCTGGAAGGCAGGTACATGGATTCATAGCTATCACACATTATTGGGGTTACTTTAATAACGGTACCTACTGCGAGGAAATAGCGCCTGGGCAAACTTTCTCCCAACCTTTTAACCATCTTTTTGGGTCTGCTCCACCAGTTCTCAAAGGGTTAAGATCCTTTCTAAGTGCTAATGATATCATACAATGGGTGGTGTTGCTGATAGTCCTGTTATATTTAGCATTCAGAGATAAGGGAAGATTAACCTGGATAACTACCCTCACACCTACACCACAGACTCGAGATGCTGCTGCTCCAGAACCTGACCCTGCCCCACAGCCGACCTCAGAAATGAACCGCCCAGATTGGGTGAGGGTTCTGGTTAAGGAGATACGAGAGATGCTGAAGGAGTGCATTTCCCCAGCTGGTGAGAAACCGGCCCTTTGCCTTGAGGAGGGACAGTCTAATAGTACAGCTGTGGAACCCACAGATGTTACAACTGTCCAGGTTCCAGCTGAACCACAAAGGCAGTCACGGTCAGCAGCAGTTGCCCCGGTAGAAACAAGGAAGTCTAAGGTGAAAGCAGAGCACCCTGCAGATAGGGACAGGAATGGAGGAACCTCACAACCCACAGGGGACCCAGAGATTGCTATCATCACCGAGTCCCTGACGTACGAAAGTCTTCGTAATCTGCATAAAGACATTGTGCGACGAGGGCGTGAGGCTTATGCTACCTGGCTACTCCGGGTTTGGGATCTTATGGTTACAGGCGTGCAGCTGGATGGTGGTGAGGCAAGGAACTTGGGACCCTTGACCCAGGACTCAGGTATAAATCAGGTTTTTGTAAGGGAACCAGGGTCCCTTTCTCTCTGGGAGCGGCTCTTAATGAGTGTCAGGGAGAGGTTTGTCCACAGGGAGAGAATGCAAGAGCACCATCATAGAATGCGCTGGAAGACCCTCGAGGAAGGGATCCAACAGCTGAGGGAAGTGGCAGTATTGGAGGTACTCTTTGGGAGGGATGGACGACACAATAATGACCCCGACAAGGTCAGGTGTACGGGACAAATGCTGTGGAGTCTGGCAAATCTTGTGCCATCTCAATACACCACCTTCATTGCAACAATCAATGCTGATGCTCACCGAGAGACAGTGGGTTCTGTTGCCAACAAACTTAGGAATTATGAGAGTATGATTAATGGCCCAATGCAGGCTCATATCTCAGCCATGATTAAGGAGTTTAAAGAGGAGATGAGGGAGGAGATAAGGAAGGTTAATACAGCACCCGTGTGAGTCACAGGCCCCAGAATCAGTGCCCAACAATCCCCAGCTAGAGAGCGAGGGTACACCCCAAGGGCTAATCTGTGGTTCTTCCTGCGTGACCATGGGGAAGACATGGGGAGGAGGGATGGGAAACCCACTTCTGTCCTGGCAGCACGGGTCCGTCAACTTAAGGAGGGAAACTCTAACCGGGGGAGTTCCACTAAAGTGAAGGTAGCCTCAACCTCCCATGACCAAGCTTGTGGGTACGATCTGTCAGACCCCCTTGAAGGGACCTCTAGTATGTATGCCCAGGAAAGGAATGATAACCAGTGTTAGAGGGGCCCTGTCTCTAGCCAAGGAGAGGCACGGGAAAACCGGATCTTCTGGACAGTGTGGATCCGATGGCCTGGCACATCAGAGCCACAAAGATATGATGCTTTAGTTGATACTGGTGCACAGTGTACTCTGATACCATCGGGACATGTGGGGGCAGAGCCTGTTTCCATTGCTGGTGTGACAGGGGGATCACAACAATTGACTCTGCTGGAAGCCGAGGTGAGCCTGACTGGGAAGGAGTGGAAGAAACATCCTATAGTGACTGGCCCAGATGCTCCGTGTATCCTAGGCATAGACTTCCTCCGGAACGGCTATTACAAAGACCCAAAGGGACTCAGGTGGGCTTTTGGAATAGCTGCTGTGGAGGCAGAAGACATTAAGCAATTGAACGCCTTGCCTGGACTGTTAGAAAACCCCTCTGCAGTAGGACTCCTGAGGGTGGAAGAGCAACGAGTGCCAATTGCGACCTCGACAGTGCACCGCCGACTGTATCGGACGAATCGAGATGCCATGATCCCCATCCACAAAATGATTCGGGAGCTGGAGAGCCAAGGGGTGGTCAGCAAAACCCACTCACCCTTCAACAGCCCCATCTGACCTGTGTGCAAATCTGACAAAGAATGGAGATTGACTGTGGACTATCGTGGCTTAAATGAAGTGACTCCACCGCTGAGCGCTGCTGTACCGGATATGCTGGAACTCCAGTACCAGCTGGAGTCCAAGGCAGCAAAGTGGTATGCCACCATTGATATTGCTAATGCATTTTTCTCCATTCCTCTGGCAGCAGAATGCAGGCCTCAGTTTGCTTTCACCTGGAGGGGCGTGCAGTACACCTGGAATGGACTGCCCCAAGGGTGGAAACACAGCCCCACCATCTGCCATGGACTGATCCAGGCTGCACTAGAAAAGGTTGAGGCTCCAGAACACCTGCAATACATTGATGACATCATTGTGTGGGGGAGCACAGCGGCAGAAGTGTTTGAGAAAGGTGAGAGGATCATCCAGATACTACTAGAAGCTGGCTTCGCCATCAAGAAGAGCAAATTCAAGGGACCTGCCCAAGAAAACCAGTTCCTGGGAGTGAAATGGCAAGACAGACGGCGTCAGATTCCCACTGAGGTCATCAACAAGATCACAGCTATGTCCCCACCAACCAAAAAAAAGGAAACACAAGCTTTCCTAGGTGCCATAGGTTTCTGGAGAATGCACATTCCTGAGTATAGCCAGATTGTGAGCCCTCTTTATCTGGTTACCTGAAAGAAGAATGATTTCCACTGGGGCCCTGAGCAGCAACAAGCCTTCACCCAGATCAAGCAGGAGATCGCTCATGCTGTAGCCCTTGGCCCAGTCAGAACGGGACCAGAGGTCAAGAATGTGCTCTACTCTGCAGCCGGGAACCATGAGTTGTCCTGGAGCCTTTGGCAGAAAGTCCCTGGGGAGACTCGAGGCTGACCACTGGGATTCTGGAGCCGAAGTTACAGAGGGTCTGAAGCCAACTACACTCCCACAGAGAAGGAAATCTTGGCTGCCTTTGAAGGAGTTCAAGCCGCCTCGGAGGTAATTGGCACAGAAACACAACTCCTCCTGGCACCCTGACTACGGGTGCTGGGGTGGATGTTTAAAGGAAAGGTTCCTACTACCCACCATGCCACTGACGCCACATGGAGCAAATGGATTGCCCTCAACACTCAACGCGCCCGTATTGGAAACCTGAATCACGCTGGGATTTTGGAGATAATTACGAACTGGCCAGAAGGTGAAAACTTTGGTCTCACTGATGATGAGGAGCAGGTACAAGTGGCAAGGGCTGAAGAAGCTCCACCATACAACCAACTACCAGCAGAGGAGACCTGCTATGCTCTTTTCACTGACGGCTCCTGTCGCATCATAGGGATGAACCGGAAGTGGAAAGCAGACGTATGGAGCCCCACACGCCAAGTTGCACAAGCTACCGAAGGAGAAGGTGGATCAATCCAACTCGCTGAGCTCAAGGCCGTTCAGCTGGCTCTGGACATTGCTGAAAGGGAGAAGTGGCCAAAGCTCTACCTTTATACTGATTCATGGATGGTAGCCAATGCTCTGTGGGGCTGGCTGGGAAGGTGGAGGAAGGCCAACTGGCAACGTAGAGGAAAGCCAATCTGGGCTGCTGATATATAGAAAGACATTGCCTCTCGGGTGGAAAAGCTGATGGTGAAAGTCCGTCATGTAGATGCCCATGTCCCCAAAAGTCGGGCTAATGAGGAGCACCGAAACAACGAGCAGGTAGATCAGGCAGCAAAAATAGAGGTGTCAAAGATAGACTTAGACTGGCACCATAAGGGGGAGTTGTTCCTGGCTCGATGGGCTCATGATGCCTCAGGTCATCAGGGCAGAGATGCCACCTACAAGTGGGCACGAGACCGAGGGGTGGCTCTAACCATGGACAGTATTTCTCAGGTTATCCATGACTGTGAGACGTGTGCTGCCATCAAACAGGCCAAGCGGGTGAAGCCCCTATGGTATGGCGGGGATCCAAGTACAAGTATGGGGAGGCCTGGCAGATTGACCACATCACACTGCCCCAGACACGCCAAGGCAAGCGATACATGCTCACCATGGTAGAAGCCACCACTGGATGGTTGGAAACCTACCCTGTGTCTCATGCTACAGCCCGTAACACCATCCTGGGCCTTGAAAAGCAGGTCCTTTGGAGGCATGGTACCCCTGAGAGGATTGAGTCAGGCAATGGGACTCATTTCAAGAACAGCCTTATCAACACCTGGGCTAGGGAACATGGCATTGAGTGGGTGTGCCACATCCCAAACCATCCACCAGCTGCAGGCAAAGTGGAGAGGTACAATGGACTGTTAAAAACAATTTTAAAAGCATTGGGTGGGGGTTCTTTCAAAAATTGGGAGCAGCATTTAGCAAAGGCCACCTGGTTAGTTAACAGCCGAGGTTCCACCAATTGAGCAGGTCCTGCCCAGTCTGAGCCCCTGAATATAGTAGATGGAGATAAAGTCCCAGTGGCACATGTCAGAGGTTTGTTAGGGAAATCAGTGTGGATCAATTCTGCCTCGAGTAAGAAAAACCCATTTGTGGGATTGTCTTTGCTCAGGGACCAGGTTGTACATGGTGGATAATGCAGAGAGATGGAGCAACACGATGTGTACCTCAGGGGGATCTGACTGTGGGGTGAGACTCGTGCAAATATCACTATTTGCTGGATGTTACTGCCAGTATCTGTACACGAAAACACACAGACATGAGACAGAAGGAAATGTGTAAGTGTCAAATGTTTGAGCAAGTGAAATAGAAGGAAATGTGTATGAGTAAGTGAAAGATGGAAGTTTTTACTTGATGGAATTTTTACATGATGTTGAAGATATGGAGGTAAGAGGTGGAATGTCCAAGGGTGACATTATGGTGTTTGTATCTCCAATCGTGTGTTCTGTTTATGTTTGATATTCTGTTCTTTGCTTTCAGAACTGACTCAGAAAGTGAAGGTTTGTTTTGCCTTGTTATCGGCCGGCTCACCTGCCCCCATGCTCTGCTGTCCAGAAGAGGCCAGTGCTGGCTGGCTTGCTTTGCTTTGCTTGCTGGCTTTTGCTTGCTTTGCTTTGCTTTTTTGCTTGCTTTTGCTTTTGCCTTTGCTTTTTAAATTAGTTTAGCTAAGCAGTCCAATTCTTTCCCTGGACTGTTTCTTTTCCCTTTCCCTTTCCTGAATACCATCCAACCTGCTCTGGACTGGGATCTGGGAAACACAGAGGAGCATCCAGATCCTGTGCTCTGTGATCTGCAGCAGCCATCCCGTGCCCAGAGCAATCCCCAGCGCCCAGACCCGGGCGACCACTCCCAGGAGAGACTTTCTGGATTTGTCATCTCTGCAGAGTGGTGAAAGAATTCTGTTGTCACCTGGTGTTGTTAATTTTTTTAGTGCTGGGAAGGGTTTTGTTTGTTAAATAAACAGGTTATTTTCCACTTCTCTCAGAGAAAATTCTTCCTGATTCAGGTGGGTGGGGAGGGGCCATGGGGGTTTGTTTTCTGGGGGCTCCTTCCAGAGGTTTTTCTCCCAAATTTGCCCCAGACTAGGACAAATATTTTGCTGCCCATCTCGTGGCTGGAGAGAATGAAAAAAAAAACCAACAAAAATGTTCTAATCATATTTTGGTTCCAATTACTTTGTGTTAGTATGGAGCAGTTACTGGCTTTGTTGTTTGAATTCATAGTGTCTTTTAGAGTGGAGGCCTGTATGTGTTCCTGGTCCCTAGGGTTTTTTTTGAGATCTTAATCCCTCTATGGTCTCTATGTTTATTTTTTTTTATCCAGGAATAGCTCCAGTATTGTCCCTAATACGTAGATTTTGCAGTAGAAGGGCACTGACCAGAATATCCATCAGGCTGTGCTAGGGTGTGATGGCATCCAGGGGGTTTATGAAGGTGCTGAAGTCTGTTCCAGGAATGCATGGCTCATGGTCATGGTTGTGCAGCCAGTTTGTTAGAGGGGAAGCAGGGGATGAGGCTTCTCAGCCTTTGCTTTCCTTCTTCTCCTCTGAATCTCTTAGCTCCCTATTAGAGAATGTTCCGTTTCCCCTGACTGTTAAAGAGACCATCTTCCTGGTGTTTAATCTGGTAAGCTTTCTCTACACAGTCTGCAGTCTCTCTAGAATGAGGGCTGAGATTTCTAGAGGGGCTGAAGAGACCCCTGACCCAGGAGTAGACCCATGTGTGAGAAATCCTGAGTGGTGTGGGAAATGGGGGAGACGGGAATTGGCACATAGACCGTTTTCCCACATTCAAATAGATTTTACTGATTTGCCTAAAGTAGGAAGGTATCAACACTTATTGGTGATAATAGATCACTTGACTCACTTTGTAGAGACATTCCCTACCTCCAGGACAACTACACAAACAGTAGTAAAAATACTATTAGAAGAGATAATCCCTTGCTACAGACTAGCAGAAGTAATAGACTCTGACAGAGGGCCACACTTTGCCTTCAAAATAATCAAAGAAGTAGTTACAGCTCTAGGAACAAAGTGGCAATATCATACTCCCTGACATCCACAAAGCTCAGGCAAAGTGAAAAGGGTAAATGGGAAAATTAAGAAACAACTAACTAAATTGATGTATAAAACACAGTTATCTTGGGTAAAATGTTTACCTTTAGCCTTGTTAAATATAAGAATTCTGCCCAGAACCAATATTGGAATTTCTCCATTTGAAATGCTTTATGGGGTGCCTTATGACATGGATTCTCCTATAGATCACCCTGAAATAAGTAATCAACAAATTAACCAATATGTCATGCAACTTATGAAGGCTCAGGAAGGGCTTAGAAGAGCTGGGTTACTAGTGCAACAACCTCCTTTAGACCTAGCAATCCACAATATAAATCCAGGTGATAAGGTGTTAATAAGAAACCTAGAAAGAAACCTCACTAACCCCAAACTGGGAAGGCCCCTATGTTGTTTTACTCACTACAGAAACTGCAGTCAGAACCGCCGAAAAGGGATGGACACATGCGAGCCGAATAAAGGGAGCGATTCCTGCTGCTGCCGAAGAGCCCTGGAGAATAACCAGCCAGCCCGGGGACCTTAAGGTCACATTTAAATGGACTGAGTGGACTCTGTAAGAATTGTACGAACCAGCTGGTAGAGTGAGATATTGGACTATGGATATCCTATAACTAATGATTTTAGAGTATATTGTACAAATAAGGATTGTGATTTTTACCCTTTTGTATGCCACATTTGTAAAATTTGCCGGAACAGTGGTGGGTCCATAGTTACAGAGGCACTCCTCCTAGGGGTATTTGTAAAGGTGTTATCAGTTAGAAAGAGAACTGACAGAGTCAGTCCTAAGGATTGGAGAAGAGGACGGGACCCTACCAAGGGAATCCCAAGAGTGGTGGGAGGTGTTTACTAAGGGGGCTAGTCCTGAAAATTTTTGTTTCCACTCCAATGAACTCCAAATTAGAAAAGGGAATTGCTGGAAAACTTTACCTGGGATTCAGTGTGACTCACCACAAGTGAAGGATAAAAATTTGGAATCATTCAAAAAGAGGCAGCAAAAACAGAGTAAGGGTCCTCCTGAAGAATATCCTTGCTCCGAGAAGATGGTGCGCCTCGCGGCTCGGAGCAACCGAGTCGGCAAGCGAGGCAGAGGGATAAGAAGCGGTGGAGGAAAGAGCCCTCAGACTGGGACAATTCAAAGGTATTTCAAGAACTGCCTCAAGAATACTGATCTCCCAAGGGTAAAGGTGAGCCTGGCAATAACATGTCAAAACAAACACTGAGAATGGGGAGATAATGATAATCAAACCCTGGGGCGGTTTGGACTCCACCCTTGCTTGCAAATTCTGTGCATATTAGTTATATGTTGTACCTGGCCTGGTCAAGGGGACTATGCACACCAGCCATTTAATTGGACTCTGACCAAAACAGACCAAGGGAAAGTTGTTAAGCATAATGCCACCACTGTAGCTCCCGTTTTTTTGTTACTAAGAAAGACTTGATAAACTCTATCTGGGGATGGAGTAAACCTGAACTCCAGGCTACCTATTGGTGTCCTAGTTCCAATCCTGGGAGGGGATATTGTCATTATCCTGGGGAATGTCTGTGTGAGGATTGGGGCTGTGAAACCATAGCAACCGCCTGGGCAGTCACCCATCCAGATAAATGTTTAAATACCTCATGGTACCCTGAGGGGTGCAAAACTCCGGGGTATGGCACTAAAGGAGAATTCTGTATAAGGGGGATTGCAGATCCCGTAATATTGTTGTTACTAAGTTTAACTTTCAAACCTTACATTTTTAATAAAATCATAGACATTGTAAAAGGAAGACTAGAGGCAGCTCATCTAATGCTTATTAGAGATAGGTAGGAAACATTGCCCAGGGACTTAGAAGTAGATGAAACCCTGTTCTTAAATTACCAAGAGTTTAAGCATTTTAATGAACAAATTGGTAAAGAGGAAAAGGGGACATTGTAATAAATAAAAAGGTCTTTGTTCATCAAAATGAGCGTTAAAAGAGGTGAGAATTTGAACTGAGTATGGAATGCAACTAGCATAGAAGACTGTGTAATTATATACAAGTTAACTTTTAGGCCAAGGACAATCTGCAAGGAAGATGAGGAGCATTCATTCCTACGACCACCAAGGGCAGAAAAAAAGACCCCCTAGCAACCAATTGCACCGGCACAGAGTGCATAGAGAGAAAATACGTCACCCGGAAAAAAAAAAGGGACTATAAAAACAAAAAGGTCAAATAGGGAAGGTACGCCGTGGCAGAGCAGAGGCTCCCTGGCCACCCAGACCTGTTCTTTTGCTTAATACCGCTTGCTTAATAAATTCTTGTTAATTGATTTATCTAAAATTAGCCTCCCCAATTGAATTTGTCCGTAACACCCTGGCCCAGCAGCAGGGGACAGGGGGCACGGCCTGTCCCCCTGGCCCAGCAGCAGCCCCGTGCCCTGCCCAAGGCGCTCCCAGCAGGGGTTGGGCCCCAGAGGCAGGGGGAGACCCCAGTCCCGGGGCAGCATTTCTGCCCCATCCCCTGTCCAGCCCAGCCTGCCCCGTGTGCGCAGTGACCACTGGCACAGGCTGCCCTGGACACTGTGACCTGCTGGGGACACTGAGAGCTGTGACACTGCCCTTGGGATTGCACAGGCACCAAACAAACCCCAGCCAGCACCGCCCCTTGTCATGTCCCAGGCACCGGAGAGCATCAGAGCCAGCACCGCTCCTGGTGATGTCCCAGGCACCAGGGCACATCCCAGCCCCGCTCCTGGTGATGTCCCATGCACCAGAGCACATCCCAGCCCCGCTCCTGGTGATGTCCCAGGCCCTACGAGTGTCCCAGGTGTGGGAAGAGCTCATCACACAGCTCAACCTTGACCCCAAACCAGCAGAAGCACCACGAAGGGCAGCCCTGCGAGTGCCCCAGTGTGGGAAGAGCTCCGTGCACTGCTCCAGCTCCATCCCCCTCGGGAGGATCCGTGCTGGATGATCCCCAGTGAGCCCCAGTGGGCAGAGCCCTGGTGACCTGTGGTGCTGCTGATCCATGTTGGGAAGACACCCAGCTGGAGGGGCTCCACATCCTCCTGGCTCCCCATGGCCTGGATTTTCTTTTCATTTCTCTTTGCCCTTTCAAAACTCTTAAAAGCAGGTAAAAATAAAGATGTTGAGCTAAGACAAGGATGGGGACATGGGGGGGTCCTGCAGGGGATGTGGGGGATGCTGGGTTTGAGGGACTTGGGGGTTCCTGGGAGGGACCTGGGAGTTGCTCAGGGCTTTGGGCACCCCAGGCTGAGCGGCTCCAGTTGCCCTGGGAGACCCTGGTGGAGGTTCTGGGCAGCTGGTCAAGGACCTCCTGCCCTGGAACTGTCCCCATGTGCCCCCATCCCAACGCCAAATCCCCTGCAGAAACTGCCCCATTCCTTACTCCCCTTCCATACTCCCCTTGCCCCTGCCTGTTCCCGTGTCCCCCCTGTCCCGTTCCCATCCTGCTCCCATCCCAATCCGGACCCCATTCTTGATCCCTGTACCGTATTCCCTGTCCCTGTCCCTGTCCCAGTCCTATTCCCTGTCCCCATTCCTGGTCCCTGTCCCCATTCCCTGTCTCTGTCACCACTCCCAGTCCCTGTCTCCATTCCCATTCCCCATTCCCTGTCCCCATTCCTGGTCCCTGTCCCCATTCCCATTCCCTGTCCCCAATCCCGGTGAGGCATTAATTTTGAAGAATTAAGAATTTTAGGAAAGTTAAGATGATAGTTAAAGTTGATGTTGCTGACTTATTGGAAGTAGATAAATCGGCTTTGTTCATAGTTAACAGTAGCTGGATCTTAGATAAGATATCCAGGATCTATTAAGTCATTGCTTGCCAGCTTTATGCTTGGGTAGCTGTACTTATCATGTGAAACAGAATGTGATAAACAGATTTCAGGGACACAAAAACAGTTGCAGACTTCCCATACTTTAGGAATCCATTAAGCACAGGAAAACAGCAAGGATTCATTTGTCACGTGTGCATGGGAAAGGCAGAAAGGTCAGAACGAGGAAGACTTATTTTACTTCCTCATTTTGGAGACCCCTCCCCAAAATGGACCCCTGACTCATTTCAGGGAACAGAACTACACATGCTGAATAGCCTTTTTGCCAATTAGCATATGAAGTGGAGCAGAGGAAGTGACAGGGATATGAATATGCATTCATATTTTGTGTATTCAAGACTTCTGTAAATATAAAAGCTTTGTAATACCTGTGATTTTTGCAGCGTGCATTAGGGAATTATCCCAGGTACTGCCCAGCTGTCTCAACAAACATACACTTTCTAACTTTAAACCCTTAGAGAGTTTTTGTCCATCTCAGTTGGATATCGATATTAGATTGATATTCATATTTTAGTAAATCATTGTCCTAAAGAAGTCCTAGTATGTGCATTAACATGTCTTTTCTTAATATTCGAGTAATTATTCTTGCATTGCTTCAAGATAAACTGGTATGAGTCAAAGAATATCCACTGAGGTACACATAGAACATTGATTTATCATAAGCAAATTGCAGTTGCAGAGATTTTCACTAAAATTCTGCCACTTGTCATCATTTTAAAAGTGAAAAGTCAGCTATTAAAGTCAATAACAAAATTTCTAATTTCTAACAAAGGGAAAAAAGTATATGGTTTGCACTAGATAAAATATAAATACAGAAAATATCTCCCAACCAAGTTCCTTGCACTGATCAAAACATCTCCCAATCAAGTTCTTTGCCCTGAACCTGGCTGATAAAGACAAATATTATCAGTAAACCTGGATGAAACGTTGCATAAGTTAATAGTATTCAAAATCCATGTTCTGTTCCTATTATTATTTCTTAGACAAAGAAAAAAGGGGAAAGGGGTTGGATTGAGGGTACACCCTCCTCTCCTCTGAGTCTGTTCTCATGTTTTACAATAAATCCTACAACAGTACAATACAGCTGCCTAAAATATGGACACTGGAAACCACAGACAGCATTACAAATGATCACCTGCCTCATGGACAGTCCATAGATGGATTTGATTTGTTTACAAATTATTTCTCATGTTTACAAACAGTTTTTCTGTTTACAGACTGTTTTCTGGAAGTTTGGTTTTTCCCCAAGGGATCAAGTGCTTAAAGGTTGTTTTTTAAAATTGGGTTTTTCTCTAAGTGTTAAATGGGCTCAGGGTTAAATAGCTTTCTGCTTTTAGAGATAAGTTCAATTTGTAACCAAGAAGCATTATGCCTGTGGCCTGAGTTCTCCCCTAACAGTTCCTGGAGGGGAATGCTGCAGCTCCAGTGTAAATTAGATGCACACTGTCCTCTGTCACCATGTTGGCAAAGGGCCCTTGCAGATGGGTGACAGAGAACAATACACAGAATTTTATAAAGAAAAGAAGGGTGAGGTGTTACCATGATTGACAGGGGTCTTGACCAATCAAATATCTCCCAAAACTGCAGGCACCTCATGGGCCAGAACCTGAAGGGGCGTGGAGCTCAAACCAATGAGAGCTTCCAGGCCTGGTCTTTCAAATGCCCTGTGTAAGGGGGGCTTGGGAAATAAAATCTCTCTGTTGCCCCATGAACTCGGGAGGAGAAGTCTTTGTCTCCTGTGCCCTCGCTGCCCCACGAGACCAAAGAGATGTTCACCAGGGCCCTCCCTGTTTGTGGCCGTCCATTGCCCAGCTGAGCAGGCAGCCAGTTGTGTCTGCAGTGAGCTGCCACAGGAAGACAGACAGCAGCTGGAGATTTGAATAGCAGGGCTTGGGCCAATTCTTTTTCTTTCAGAGTGCAAGAAAGACGCAAAAGCACAAGGAAACATGGCAGTGTTTCGGTGGAGTCTCTTTGTCCTGTGAAGTTCAGTAGCTGTTGGTGTTTCTGTGCTGCTGCTAATCCCCTCCATGAAAAAATCATTCTGGGAAGGAGCAACAACATCTGACACGCACCAAATGTTGCCCCCAGTTGCTCCAGGTGCTGCTACCAATAGCCCCTGTAGGATGGAGCACAGCCCCCAGTGCACACCAGCTTTGGCTGCCCTCTGGCAGAGAAGCCCTTTTGGGGCACAGGTTTCTGGGCAGGAGACGGGCACCGGTGCTGCCAGGGCTCGGGGGAACTCTGCTTGGGCGGGGACTGTGCCTCACCTGCTGCTGTCAGCGCTGCCCGGGCCCCAGGGCTCAGAGCAGCATTCCTGCCCTGGCCCACACGTTCCTGGTCTGTGTCCCACGGCCGTGCTTAGGATGGCCACCATGTGGGACGTGTCCTGAGGAGGCCGTGCCAGCTTCTGTGGAGGCCCCGTGCCCTTCCCACCGCAGCTGTGTCGGCAGCTGCGGGGGCTCCTGCTGCTCTGAGCCCGCAGAGCAGGGCAGCGTTTGCTGATGGGCTGAGCCCTTCCTAAAGATCCTGTTGGGCTGTCTGACACACCCGGGGCAAGGCATTCCTTCCACCCTGGGCCACTCTGGGGGGTTGGGGGTGGCCCCAGGGCAGGTGGCAGTGCGTGCAAGGGCCCTTTGTGACACGGTGCAGCATGGTCACCGTGGAATGGAACGGGACAGGGGATCCAAGGGCCCTTGGTGACACGGTGCAGCATGGTCACCGTGGAATGGAACGGGACAGGGGATCCAAGGGCCCTTGGTGACACGGTGCAGCATGGTCACCGTGGAATGGAACTGGGCAGGGATTCCAAGGGCCCTTGGTGACACGCTCTGGCAGAGGTGTTGGCAGTTACAAGTTACAGTTACACTCCACAATGCTCGGTGCACACGACGAGAGAGGACGTGAGAGAGCGGTGCTGTGAGGAGCCCTCGCATAGCCACTCGTTCCTTGCTGACCCGGAGCTTTCCTGAGGTATTACTCCTGCAGGTGAGCTCGTGGCCAGACCAGAGCACTTGGTGACCCCTGGCCTTCCCGAGGCATCTCTTCTGCAGCTGCCCTCGGGGGCAGACCGTGGCATTTGCACCATCCTTGACAGGAGTCTCCATTCCTTGTGGCTGGAGCCCCCAGGACCAGAGTGCAGGTCTTGCTGTCCTGTAGCCTTGCCAAGACTTCACTCTTGCAGGTGCCCTCAAGGCACGACTGCAGCACTTGCTGACTCAGACCTTTTCCTTTTTACCTTCTGCAAGCAGCCATGAATCCAGGCAGCGACGTAGAGCTCAGACCTGCGAGCGTGCCCAAGCTGGCCCGGGGGAAGGAGGAGAAAGAAGGCCCTGGAGCTGCCCCAGCACAGCAGCCTGAGGAGGTGGAGCAGTTCCAGCCACGGCAGAAGGGTGAGTGGCAGAGCTGGGCCACAGGGCTGGTGCCTGCAGCCAGCTTGGCCCCATGCCATGCCATGCCATGCCATGCCATGCCATGCCATGCCATGCCATGCCATGCCATGCCATGCCATACCATGCCATGCCATGCCATGCCATGCCATGCCATGCCATGCCATACCATGCCATCCCCTGAGGCCATGCCCATGGACAGGATGGAATAGGGGCCAGGCAGACACCCCACAGCCGTGCTCCGTGCCCTGGGCTGTCATGGGGCTGTCCCTGCCTGGGCAGCGCAGGGCTGGGCTGTGTTCTCTGGCCTCTCCCGCAGCCCCTCAGCTCGGGCTGCGCTCGCTCTTTGCCAGGTGCAGCCGTGCAGCGCACATGAGAGCAGGAACGCACCCGTGGCCGCTTCTGCAGAACAGCGCAGGTACCTGCAGCCATCCCCACCTGGGCTGGGCCTGCTGGCACTGCTCAGCCCAGCAGCATGCCTGCAGCACTCCGTGGCTTCTTGCCCTTCTCCTACAGCTCGTTTGCAAATTCATCAAGAGAATTCGGCAGGAAGAGACCAGCGCCATGGGCCCTGGGCTCAGAGCCTACTCAGAGCTCCTCGGACATGACACCAGTGCCGCCCTGCTGGATTTGCTTGTGCAGAGGGGTGTTTCCAGAGCAGAGCAAGTAGGCAGCTGTGGCCAGGCTTCAATTCCCCCATGAGTCACATGGCTTCCCAAGCCACAGTGCTGGGCCCTGTGAGCCTTTGAGGCCATCACATTGTGGTGGGAAGGGAAACACTTCTCTGGGAACACTGGGAACACTGCTCCCTCTGGCAGCTTTCCAAGTCTCCCTGTGCCTTCTCCAGGTGACTGCCATGGTGAGGTACATCCACTAGTGGCTCATGGCCAATGATTCTGCAGAGCACAGGCTGGACAACGCCCTGCTGTATCTCACAGAAGCGCAGCCAAATGACACAGTAATGACACTCCTGCGTGTGGCCCCCTCCTGCGACAGGTACGGGGCCCACCTGCCCAGAGGGCTCAGGGCTCACCCCAACCCATCGCCCTGAACAGCCTGTCCCAGGTGTCTGACCCACAGAGAGTCCCAGGGCCCTCTGGCTGCTCCCTCTGCCAGCCCTGGCACGTCAGCCCCCGAGCCTGCTGCCATTCTCCCTCGCTGCCCCACAGGGGCCTGTCCCATAGGGCTGGGCTGCCTGGCTGCTGCTGGAGAGGGGCAGTGGGCAAAGGCAGAGCCGTCGGTCAACCCGGGCCCCTAGAGATGCCCAGGCCACGGTGCTGTGTCTGAGATCCCCTGAGACAGATCTCTAACCCCACAGAGCTGCCATGGCCATGTGGAAGACCATCATGTGCACGCCCTGGACTGCAGAGCTGGCACAGCAGATACTCCTGGATGTGCTGGGGAGCTGGCCAGAGCACAGCACGTGCACCTCCGATGGGGACAAAACTGGTGTCTTTGTCCTGGCTGTGAGTTTCTGCCAGTGGCCTTTGCTGGCCCCAATGACCCCTCTCCAGCAGCTCTCCATCCTCCTTCCCCCACTGCATCTCCCTGCCTCAGGGCCTGAAAGCTGGCCTAGGGACAGCTGCAGGGCCACCAGGCCCGGTGCTCCCCCTGTGTCTCTCTGGGCCTCTCCCTGCCACGCTCGGGCCCTGTCACACGGACACCTCGGCACTGAGCGCTGTATTGGGGGGCTTCGTCCTTTGCAGGCAACTGTGGTAATATGGAAGATCCTCCAGGAGCGCTGTGTCCCAGATATAGTGGATGAGCATTTCCCGTAGTTATTTGTGCATCTGCTCTTCCAAGTGTTCTTCAGCACCAAAGAGATGCCAGAGGCGGTTGGTACCTTCTGGAAGGGATGCCAGGAAGAACATGGCCTTGCCACCAGCCCCAGCAGGTGCTCTATCCCAGTCCTTCTGTCCCTGCCACATGGCCAGGGCAGGAGCCAGTGCTCCCAGTGTGACCCGGGCTTTGCTCTGCACTCAGGTTTGCAGTGAGGACCCTGAAGTCCCTGCTGTGCCAAATGGACTATGAGGATGTGGTGTTGTCAATGGAACGCAAGTGTGGCTGGGACACGCTGCTCTGTGCTGACACCCACATTTATGACGTGGGTCTGCTGGCCAGGTGAGACCCCCTTCTCCCCATTGCTCCCGGCATTTGTGCTCTGTGTCTGGGGTATCCCACTCAGTCCCTGTGGCTGTGGGCCAGAGGCACGAGGGACGGCCAAGCAGACTGGGAAAGGCTGGGAGAGGAGGGTGCCCAGTAGCAGCCACATCTCAAAGGGCCCAGGTCCCCCTGCAGGGTGGGGAGTAAAGACAAGAACTGCATCAGTCTGTCCTGGGAGGGGCTTCCCCCCCCCCGGCTCAGGGTCTTAGCGTCATAGGAGCAGGCCCCCAGCTGGGTAATCATTATCACTGACTCCATATATTTCAGAGGTCCGATCAATAATAATTATTATTAAGAAACCCAGTGTTCTTATAGATAGTTATGATATAGATTGATTTAATGGGTTTTCAAGTCTAAACATTATCACCATTAGTTAATTAAAAAATCACGCTTAGGTAGACAAATCTCCGTAACATATTCAGATGTTCACAATACCAGGTGCAGCATGTTAAGATAAGAATGTTTTTTCATTCTTTCCTCTGATCTTCTCAGACTTTCTCAGGCGATGCCTGGGAAGGTTGTCTGTTTCTCTCTGAGGCCAGAGAGCTGCTGCCACATCTTAGTGCCATTTTCCGCCTTCCAGGGAGATGCACAATGAATCCATCGATTTGTGTAAAAGCATCTCAGGCTGTCTCCTTGAGTTGCTCCGCAAAGAGCTGCCATACTGGAACTTCCCTGCCATGGCATTCCTTGTGGAGGTGAGTCTGAAGGCCGGCACTGCCTCCCAGCTCTCTGCCCTCTCGTAGCCGCAGCTGCCTGGGACGGTGCCCATGCCCTGTGCTGCTGCCTGGTCCCCGCCCTGTGCGGTTCTGGGCTCCTGCCGGCCGGGTCCCCTGTCACTGCCCTGTGCCTTTCAGGTCCTGCATTGCCTGGACTTGAGTGCATGCAGTGACAGCATCATGGATCTCTTGTCGAGGCACTTGCTGAGTGAGTGCACAGAGATGCGCTGCCAGGTTCTGAGGGCCCTCCTCTTGCTCAGGGATAATCCCTCGCTGGTAAGGAGGGGCAGCAGCTGAAGCCGTGCAGGCAGCGTGGGGCTGTGGAACGCAGTCGCTGGAACTTGGCTGGGCTTCAGGCACTGGGGCAGCCGCTCCCAGCTCTCCTGCCTCCCACTTCAGCTGCCCAAGTGCTGCGGGACAGGCCTTTGGCCTCTGGGCCCTGTGGCAGCAGGGTGGCCTTTCACACACCTTTGCTCCGCACAGGCCAAAAGAATGTGGAGCCTGACCGAAAGCCTCGGGGAGCTCCTGCAGGAAAATGATAGTGATGTGGTCAGGATGGCCATTGTTCTAGTTAGTGATTTGTTCCTGGATAATGATGCCCCAATACCCAGCCTCATCACCCTGCAGCTGGCTAAGGTGCTCCTGCCACTCTTTGAACACGTAAGGCTCTGTGCCCTCAGCCACGGCCACTGGCTGCTGCCCAGACACTTGGTGCCCTGTGGAGATGCAGGCCTGCACCCACGTGGGCCAGAATCAGGTGATGCCAAGGTCTTGTTTCCTTCCTGTTACACAGGATGACAGGCATGTGCAGTGGATCTCCATGTTTGTATTTCGAACTTTGCTGTCTACTGTAGAAGAAGAAGGAAAAAAGCTCCTGATGACACAAGTGTGTCACAGCCTGCTCCCACTCTTCTTCCACTGCCATGATGAGAATCAGTGTGTGGCAGAGGTGAGGACTCACGGGCTGCTGCTGTCCCCCTGGGAGAGGGCTTGGCTGCCTCCTGCCCTGGCACCTAGTAGGCTGGATCCTTCTCCTGGCCCTGGCACAGGGATGCTGATCCTGGCCTGTAGGGCGATTTCTGTGTCTCTACTGCTCTCCAGGCTTCTCAGGAAACTCTCCTTTGTGTGGCCAAATTCCTGAACAGGAGAGATCTTGAAAAATCTGTAAAGAAGGAGAAACTGTGGAAGTTCATTGAGATCCTGGTAAGGAGGGCCAGGAAGCCGCAGCCCCAGCCTGGAGCAGCCCCTGAGCGCGGTGCTCGGTGTGCGGGCTGGCAGCTGTGCCCCTGCCCGCTGCTGCAGCCCGAGGCCGCGCGGGCTCTGCTCCAGGCTCCTGCGGCCCCAGCCGGGTGCCCATGGAGCCCCGGCCCGGGGGGCTGCGGGGCCAACCCTTCCCTCCTGCCGCTCTCTCCAGCTGGCAGAGGACAGCAGCAGCGTGGCCGAGCACCTGCGCCGGGCCCTGCCCTACCTGCAGAGCCCACAGGAGCCCCTGCGAGAGGCGACCATCAGGTTCATGGGTGAGCCACGAGCCGGGCCAGGAGGGCGTGTGGGCACAGGGCTGGCGGCGCCGCTGGCAGGGAGCTGTGCCCTGGGCCTGACAGGCTCTGTGTTCCCAGGGACGGCCGGGCGGCACATGAGGGGGAGGAAGGAAGAGCTCCAGCTCCTCTCTGAGGGTGAGCGAGGGCAGCGGGCTGCCAGCGGGGGCTGCCGGGGGAGCTGCGAGCCCTGCCCCGGCTGCGGAGGGCTCTGCTCCCTGTGCGGACCAGGGCCGGCGTGGGCAGAGCACACAGAGCTTTCAGGGCACCTGGGGGATTTGTGGCCAGCAGCTTCAGGCTGATCCAGCTGGTCCCTGCTCCCTCTGGCTATGGCCAGAGCCGGCTGGGATGGCCCTGGCACAGAGTCCCCTCGGGTCCCCTCAGATGTGGGAACTGACCATGGCTCTGTTCCTCTCTCTTTCAGCCCTTGAAGGCCTGACCAATGACATCAGTGACGCCGTCGGAAGCCTGGCAGTTCAGACACTGTACATCCTCCAGGAAGCAGAGAGAGCTCCATATTCCATCTTCAATAACCTGCGTGATCGGCTCTGCAGGGCATGGGGGAGACGGCCTCGTCTGTCGGGGCTCGGCTGGCTGCGCTGCTGGAGCTCTGCACAGAGCTGATTCCAGAGGCTCTGTCTGCTGGGGCCACCTGAGCCAGCAGGAATGTTTTATTTCTTTAACATTGTTCTTTTCTTTCTTTTGTTTTTCTTTAGCATGTTAATATAGGATGTGTTGTAATAGACAGACTCCCAGGATCTTTCTTTTGCTGCCCAGGCTCTGCAGGGCCTAGGGGAAGAGGGAGAAAAGGGTTCCTGGGCTCAGCAAGCTGCTCAGGCTTGCAGGGTTGCAGGGAAAATGGCCAGAAGCCCCTTGGCCTTTGGTGGTTCTGCTGAAGCCTTTGTGCTGCCCACAGAGCAGATGGGCAGGGGCTGGAGCTGTGGGGATCTCTGTGAGAGCGGTGCCTGGAGATGGCCACAAGCCCTGTCCCAGCCAGGAAGCGCCATCCGTGTCCTCCTGCCCGTGTGTTCCTGGCTGGATTGCTGAGGGCTCCCAGGTGCCTCTTGGTGGGGCTCCTCTGGAGCTCCTGTGGGGCTGCGGCGCTGCTGCCGGGCAGGTT
Organism: Lonchura striata; assembly: GCF_050655825.1. Lineage (NCBI taxonomy): Eukaryota > Metazoa > Chordata > Aves > Passeriformes > Estrildidae > Lonchura > Lonchura striata. The sequence goes on along the minus strand of NC_140735.1, from coordinate 2,780,241 downwards.
GGCCGGGCTGGGGAGACCCTGAGGGGACGGGGCCACGAAGGGATGAGGGGCTGCGGAAGCCGTGACAGGACAAGGCAGTGGGAAGGCACGGGGAAGACGTGTGAGGGAGTGGGTAACTTTGGCTCGGGGAGGAAAGTGGGTTGGAGCCAAAGAGACCACTCACCCTGATGTTCGTGTGGCAAACAGAGCTCGTTTATTCTCAAGCCCTTCTTTCTAAAGGGCCTTTGAAATACCCAGTCTGGATGATTTCACTGCTCTGATCTCTGTGCCCCTTCAGATTCTGGCCTGGGCAATGCCTGCAGCCTTGGGAGAGATGTGATGGGCCCGGCCCCTGTCAGTCAAACCAGGGCTGGTACATTCAGCCCGTACAAGCCAGCCTGCATGGTGACACGGCAACAGAGTGCGAGGCACAGCTCCAGGAGCTCCCCGTGAACCTCAGCTCTGGGACCACTGTCTGCCCCAAGCTTCAGAGGCTGCAGTGGGAGCCCGGCTGAGCTCTGCCCTGGGGCCATCCTGCAGGGACAGCTGCAAACAGGGAGCATTCCCTGCCACAAAGAGCCAAGGCAGGGCTGCAGGGCAGCTGCTCCAGCCCCGACTGCACTGCTGAGTGCTGTGCTCTGGGGCTAGGGCTCCCTGCACAGGGAACTGCACTGGTGTGCCAGAGGGGACAGAGAAGCTGCAGCTTCAGCCTAACTGAGGTGGGTGCGTGGGCTGGAAAGAGTGGGGAGGCTCAAGGGGATTCACAGATCTCATCCTGCTGCAAGGATGAGGAAAAGGGAGCGGGAACTCAGCAGTGAGGAGAGCTGGGGGCTGGAGAGCAGCTCTGAATGACACTAAAATCCCACCGGACCTCTGAGACATTGCTGCTCCTCAGCCAGTGACAGGATGAGTCCCTAAACCTGGGGCTCGGCCTTCCTCATGGTGAGCGGCAACAAGGAACGCAACAGTGTGATGGAGACTGGAATGGGCTGGGAGCTCACTGAGGGAAAATAGGGAGCAGTTGGGGAGTAAAAGGCAGGTGGGGGAGAGAACAGTTCAGAGAAGGGCTGAGCTGCTGTTTGAGCAAGCTGCAAAAATCATTTGGGGTCATCCCAGGTTGATTCAATTTCAGAAGTTATTGAACAAGTTTATTTTTTGGGTGGTGCCATGTTTTCCCTTGGAGGTGTACACTCTTCAAACTTGAGCTGTGTTGCTGAAATGCTCAAGCCAGTCTGTGCTGCAGGGCACCCCATTTATCCTTTGGCTAATTGCAGCCCGGTGCTGAGCTCCAGCAGGGCCCTGGAAGAGCCCAGAGCAGCCTCAGCACCCGCAGAGCCCGGCTGCAAGGAGAGAAACCAGAAAGCCCCGTTAGCTGAAGGCTCCTGTCCCCTTGTCCCAGCCACCTGCGGTGCCCAGGCCATGCTGGCCGTGCCAGAGCTGTGCCTAGAGCTGCCCATCACTGCTGCCTTTGGGAGCAGAGCAGGAGGGCAGGACATGTGCCCAGCTTGCAGCCAGCCACTGCACCTCCAGCCCTCAGCAGCTGCCCAGAGCAGGACGCTCCTGTGCTCGCTGCCATCTCCCCAAAGCTCTGATCCCACCATCCCCAGCAGACAGGACCCACCTCACGCCATCCCCCGCTGGAAGGAAAGCTGCTCCCAAACGATGCCCTCAGCCTTCTCCAAGGGCACAGCCCATCCACGCTGCAGCTGCTCCCAAGCACGTCCTGATCCAGACTGGACTCCACCTGAAACGCTTCCTTTAGAAAAACAAACATCAAATTACTGAAAATAGATTACAGACAAAAAAGGGAAACAAGAAAAAAGGTCAAAGATCTTATCTCTGTCAGGGTTTTAAGGAAGGCCCAACCCCTGCATGCCAGGGAAAAACCCACCATGGGTGAGGGAATCCCAGGCTTTCTCCCTTCCCCTGCACTGCCCCCATGGTGATCCCAAAGGAAACAAGGGCAGTGGAGCAGCCCAAGCCCTTCCTTGCCTGCAAAGCAAAGCAGCCCCTGCACAGGGTCTGGAGTCCCACCTCTGCTCCCACCATGGGGGTTTGTTTGTGTCAGGCTGGCTGCCCCGGCCCAGCCCCAGCCCGGGGCACGGTGGGTGCTGGGGGCTGTTGGCAGGGCCAGGAGCCCACTCCTATTTTGTACCCACCCCAGCCCATGTCCCCAGCCCTTCCAAAAGCAGCCTGGCAGCCGACTGAAGGATCAGCTGCATCCGCCCCAGCAAAGGGGGAACCTTTGGTTCCTGGCCAGGCTGTGCAATGCCGAAATCTGGGAGCATCCCCCTACGTGTGGACTCATCTGCAAATTCCCTGTGGAACCTGGCTTTGAAGGTGTCAGAATCAAAGTCCACCATCTTCAGCCTGCCAGAGACCAGGTGGAGCAAGACGTCCTTGACGTCATCCTCGCTTTCCCCAGCAGCAGCAGCCCCACCTGGGACAGCTTCTCCAGGGGCTCCTTCTTCCCTGGGCCAGACCAGGCTGTCAGGGCTCTGCCCCAGGGCCCCAGCCATCCATGAACCATGGCAAGCAAAACCAGGGTGATGATGGCCCCCAGTGCTTGCCACATCAGGTCTCCAGCTCAGCTCCAGCCCATGAGCTGTGTGTTCCCTTCTGCTGGCCCCTACTCAGAGCTACAGGCAGGACAAAACCTGTCTGGTTGGCTTTGTCACTGAGTGCCAAGAGATGTGTGGAGCTGTTACCTACCAGGCCCCTGGATCCAAATGCGTATGTGGATCTCTCCCATCTTCTAGGGCAGAGTACCACAGAACAGCCCAAGGATCACAGAAAATCTCTTCTAAGGATGGCCTGTCCAAGTGCTGTATGGACAAACACCTCTTAATGACATCCTGGCACTCTGGGGAGAGAAACCACCCATCACCAGTCAGTTGGAGAAGTTGCCCCCTCTTCCTGTGCCAGGCCATGCTGGGTGTGCCCAGAGCTGGGCCTAAACTTCCCCATGGATTTTCTGTTTAGAGGAGAGCAGGAGAACAGGACATGTGCCACCTCCTCAGCAGCTGCCAGAGCAGGACGCCCACAAGCTGCTGCTGTCTCCCAGCACTGGTATTGCTCCCGAGGCCAGAGATGAGGATCCACCTTGAGAGAGCCGTCCTGGGAACAAGATCTGCCCCCAGAGATCTCCTGGCCCCTCCTGAATGGGTGCTTCCCCATGACCAGGTGGTGCAGCAGGAGGCCCATGGACCAGACCGTCGCTGCCTCGCTGTGGTAGCATTGCTGGTGGATCCCCTCTGATGGGCTGTAGGACAGGGTTCCTGTGGAACACTGAAAGAGTTCATCAGGGGGATGCTGCAGCCTCCAGCACCTGGCGGAGCAGCCCCCGCGCCTCCTCCTCCGGCAGGAACCCCCGCTCCGCCAGGAAACCCGACAGGTCCTGGCACTGCTCCGGATGCTCCAGCACCAGCACAAAGCTGTCGGGGAGCTGAAGCCACTGCAGGAGCTGAATGACACCAGCACAGCCAGAGGAGACCTTGTCCAGCAGCGCGATCTCCAGGGCTGCGCTGGTGCCGTGGGGCTGCGGGAGGAGCACGATGCCGTCAGTGGGGCTGATGCCGTGCCGGGGGTCGGGAACCCCTCAGCCAGCCCGGGATGCTCTGCGCCTTGCGCTGGCCCCACGCCCGCTCTCCCTCCAGGTGTCCTGGCATCTCTCACCCTGCTGGGCCCCGGCTCAGCCCCGCCCGGCACGGCCCGGCTTCTGCCACTGCCCCGCTCAATCACCAACTCGCCGCAATGCCGGACACTTTCGCTGCTTTCACCGCTTTCGCTGCCACTGCTGCCGCTGCAGCTGAAGCTCCATGTCCATGTGTCCCCGTGTCCTTAAGTCCCCGTGTCCGTATGTCCCTGTGTCCCTGTGTCCCCGTGTCCATGTGTCCCTGTGTCCATGTGTCCCTGTGTCCATGTGTCCCATGTCCATGTGTCCCCGTGTCCATGCGTCCCCATGTCTGTGCGTCCCCATGTCCGTGTGTCCATGTGTCCGTGTGTCCCCGTGTCCGTGTGTCCCCGTGTCCGTGTGTCCCTGTGTCCCGTGTGTCCCTGTGTCCCCGTGTCCCCGTGTCCATGTCTCCCAGTGTCCATGTGTCCCAGTGTCCATGCGTCCCCATGTCTGTGCGTCCCCATGTCTGTGTGTCCATGTGTCCGTGTGTCCCCGTGTCCGTGTGTCCCTGTGTCCCGTGTGTCCATGCCCGTGTGTCCCGTGTGTCCGTGTGTCCGTGTGTCCGCTGCCCGCTCGCCCCCGCGCCCAGCCCCGCGCTCCCCGGGGCAGCCCCTGAGCCTGTCCAAACACGGGAACTTTGCCGTGTCCAGCCCAGACCCAGAGCCTGGACTCCTGCCCAGGGACACAGGAATCCCCTCGGTCACTGCTGTGTGTTGTCCTTGCTGAGGGTTGAACACTATGGGAGCGCATTCCCTCAATGCTGAATTTGTGCCTGACCCAAGAACTGCACTTAGACCCCAGCACTGATCTCCAAAAAAAAAACCAAAAAACAAACCAAAACAGGGGAAGGCAAACTGTGTGTAGCTCATGGTATTTTACACTGTCTAAAACTTGCCACGTGGTGGATCATAAAAGTGAGATCCACTTGCAATTAGTGGGAAGGAGAAGTAGTGAAAGATAGAAAAAGACAGCCTAAAAGTAAACATAGAAAAACATCTTGGATTGTTTCTTTCCATTTTAATTTCATTTCTTAAAAGCTGTTTCAGTTTTCCTAGAATCTTCTCCACAGTCTTGTTTGCTGTTTCCAAGAACCTTTGCTGGAGAAGGAGGAAGCTTTGAGCAGCTTCTGTCACAAGATGTGCCACCAGCTGCAGCTTCTCTTGGCTTTCCACACCATGTGTGCAGCTCGACTCTTGCAGAAAAGCGGGACAAATAGTTGAAGAACTTTACAATTTGTTCTTTCTTTTCCTTGTGGGCTGGGCAGTTAGGCCATTGGTGAGATTTTCACTGTTATTGTTCTACCCTAAGAAACCATGATGGGCTACCAGGAATTGTCAGGGAATGCAAGCCTGACTGAATGCAGAGAAAGAATCTCCAGAGCCTGCAGCCAGAAATGGGGAGCTGTGTGATAATCATTCCAACATCCCCATGGACAGCTTGAAAGTGATGTAGAAGATGAAAATGGGCTGACAGAGGGAGTTTGTTTCTGTGTTCATTTTAGAAGCTTCCACATCTCATGCACTGATATATATCAAGAGTTCAATCAGTTCATGAAAAGCACCAGAACAATCTGGACTTCTCAGGAGATGACTGTAAGAATCTGAAAAGGAGAAATGCAGGCAATGACTTGATGAACTTTGTCTGGAAGAAGAGTCACTTTTTCCAAATAATTTCTAATCCATCTCCTCTGCATTTGTCTTTCTGAAAAAGGCCATTTTCATCCCAGATTCGCCATGAAATGGGAACCCTGAGCTTGTGGAAGTGCCTGAAAGATGCCCTGTTCCTCTGCAGGGACACTCAGGCTGAACAGGAGCCGGAGCCCTCTCTGGGGAAGCCTCCTCCAAGCTGGAATTTGTGCCGTGCTGGGAGAGGAGGAGGAGGGGAGAAGGCTGGCGCTGTGTGGCAGGAGCAGGAGGTTTGGGCCGCAGGACATTCCGTCTGCACCGCTGCCCTGCAATGGGTGGGAACGCTGTGGGGAAGACTGGGGGACACTGGAGCAGGATATGGATGACACTGGGGGGACTGGGAGGGCCTAGGAATGAACTCAGGTGTATTGGGAGGGACTGGGCTGTACTGGGAGGGACTGGAGGGGCACTGGGGCTGTACTGGGCTGTACTGGGGATGAACTGGGCTGTGCTGGGAGGGACTGGAGGGGTTGAATAGCTGTTCCCGCCCTCACTGCCTCCCATTGGCCGAGGCTCCCGCCCATCACGGCTCCAACCAATCAGCACCAGGGATCATGGCTTTGGGGGCGGAGCCTGGGGCCTGCGCCATCTTTTCTTTTGCCTACAAGTCCCGTCATGCTCTGCGGCCCCATGGAGCCCCATTAAAGCCGGGACTACAACGCCCGTCATGCCCCGCGCTCCACAGAACCCCGGTACCGCCCCCATCTGTCCCATCAGTGTCCCCCAGACCCTCCGGGACCCCCAAGTGCCCCTCAGCGCCCATTCCGGACCCCCAGAATTTTACTGACAAAGTACAAAAGAACAAGGAACTTTGTAAAAGTGTTTAATGCAAATCCAATCCAACTTAAATCACTTGTCACAGCTGTAACTTCATTCCCTCAGCCCATTTAGCCTGCAAAGCCCTAAACACTGAAGTTGTTCAGGTACCCACAAATGTTCCGTATAAAGAGCATTAGAAGGAGAGGAAAGAGAGAGAGAGACAGGAAGACAGAAGCTCCACAGAAAGACACACATGTGGCTCCGAGCTCCTGGGGCTCCAGTGTGGGTGAGACACAAACCCCAGGAGAAGGCAGAGTCCATACCAGGGGCTGACCTTGTGCTCCTTGGTTTTAAGCCCCTGGGCCTTCGTGGGCCTCCCCCCAGCTGGGACTTCTGATATCTCAGGTGTTCAGAGCTGGGTGAGTGCTGTCCCATCTGTGTGACTGATTGACAGCTCAGCCCAAGGTGTCTGGGGACATTGATCTCATCCAGCCTCTGACAGCGACCACGGTGACACTGGGGAACCTAATGGAGCCTCATGGAGCCATGGGTCAGTTGTGACAAGGCAGGTCCAAGGACACCCTGGTGACACTGGGGAACCTCATGGAACCATGGGTCAGTTGTGACACTGTGGGGACCTTGTGGAATCAGAGGGGACCATTGGTAAACTCCCATGGAACCAAGGGCCCAGGGTGACACTGTGCAGCCCAGAGTGTCACGAGGAGCCATTGTGACACTGTGTGTCCCCATGGAAGCAAGGGAACATGGGACAGGCTGATGCCTTAAGTTTTAGCTTTCATATTTTCCAGATTATGTCCTGCATCAGTCTGTAACTCTGAACTTCATGCAGAGTGTCAGCAAGTACTCTTCACAGTGTAGTCAGACAAAACAATCCTTTTACAGCCCAAGAACCAAGGACACCGCTGCAGCTTCGGGCCCAAAAAGTGAAAATAACAGCGAATTGAGGAGAGCAGACTGGGAGGGTGGGGCTGCATAATCTGAAGGTGTAATTGGACAATTAACCCCAACATGTAAATGAACCAAAACTTATAAAAGTGTGAAAATATTGTCATAGTTTGACACTGGCACAATGCCAGCACCCTCATGAAATGCAACCTCTCAATTGAATGCTGAGAAGTGCGATCGGCAAAAGAGCAAAGCAGGCCCAAGCTTAATAACAAGGGAAAAAAACTTATTAAGCTACTACTACTACACTACTATAAAAGGAAATCAGGAGGAAAACACACACAAAATCCAAAATGAAAACCTTACAAAATGGCAGGTCCAAGGGACAATTGTGACACTGTGGGGCACCATGGAACCAAGGAGATCATTGTGACACTGAGGCAACTCATGGGATCATGGAATACATTGGGACACTATGAGGCCCCATGGAATAAGCAGAGCATTGTGACACTGTGAGGCCTCATGGCACCAGTGAGACCATTGTGACCCTGGAGGTCCCCACAGGACCAAGAGGACCATTGTGACACTGTGGGGCCTCGTGAAACCAAGAGGCCTTTGTGGCACTGCAGGGCTGCAGGGAACAAAAGGTCCATTGTGACACTGCAGGGCCTCGTGTCATCAGTGCTCCATTGTGACCCTGTGGAGCACAAAGGAGACCATTGTGACATTGCAAACCCCCAGGGTCCAAAGGTCCATTGTGACATTGTGGCCTCATGGAACAGAGGAGTCCCGTGACATTGTGGGGCCTGAGGAACCAGAGAGACCATTGGGACACTGTGGGGCCCCAAGGAACCAAGGGAACACGGAACAGGTCTGGCTGGTTTGGCCTCCAGGGGCTGCCTGACAGCTTGGCACCTGCAGGGTCTCTTCTCATCTGCTATTGAAACACTGGGGCACGAGGCTTTCCTTCCCATGGAAAAGAACTCTCCTTCTCCTCTAGGCACACATGGCCAGAATTGGGATTTCACCTCCATTTCCTTATATCCAGGGATTGTTCCCATGGACATATTGCCAGGACAAATCTGCCAGGCAGTCATTTGGTAAGGGTCACTGCTTATCTGCCTCCAAAACACAGGGGAAGGCTCCACGCTTTCCTTCCTTTGGGAAAGAACTGTCCTGCTTCTCCAGGTGCTCATGGCCAAAATTGAGATTGTCTCCAAAATTCCCTATCTCCAAAGATTGCCCCCAGACAAAATCTGCCTCTCCTGAAAAGTCTGGCTGGCCTTGGCCTAATGAGGCTCTCACCTGCCTTCCAAACAGTGGGAGTCTGTGCTTTCCTTCCTATGGAAAAGAACTGTCCTTCTCCTGCACGTGCCAATGGCCATATTGGGATTTCACCTCCAATGTTGACTGTTGTGACAGACTGGAGGAGATTGTTGGCTGGAAACATTTCATGTGTGGGGGAGGAAGGGGCAGGTCCAGCCTTGCCCTGCCCTGGAACCCCAGCACTGCCCTGCCCGGGAACCCCAATCCCCCCAGAGCCTCTATCCCAGCCCAGCAGTGTCTGCCAGTCCCTGGCACAGCACAGGCAATGCTCCACAGCCACCTGTGGAGCCCCAGCCCAGCTCCTGAGTGACCAAATGACCCCAGGTCCCACCTGGGGGAAGAGCCCAGGAAGACCAAGGGGTATTTAAGGCTGACCACAAGGCAAGCACACATCTTGACCCTACCTCCTCTTGGAATTTCCATCTGAATATTGCTGGAATCCAGGAGTCGGTAGCTGTGTGTATGCTTCTCTGTATCTCACTTTTCTCTCTTTCTGTATCTATTTCTTCTATTTCTGTATTCTTGCAAATATTGATTAACATAAAATTGAACAGGCTAAGAGTTTGTGAAGTTGAGTGGGCCAAGTTAATGCTTTGAGTTTCTTTGGTTGTTTGAATGCCATATTAAAATGTTTGCCAAAGTTTCACTGATTTTTCTAAATTTCCCAGTAAAGGCAGTTTTGTTGTTTAGAGCTCCTGAGAAACTCTTGATAGTATTGCTCCAGTGCATCCAACTCAGAGGACACAAATTATTATCATTCCTTTCAAATGTCTCCTTGAGAGAGTTTTTTTAATGGATGGGGGTCAGGGCTTGTGTGTCCTGCTTGGCACAGCCCAGGCAGGGCTTTCACAGCCCCATCCCACACTCTTTCCCAGCTGGAGCTGCTGGTGCCTCTGAGTTCTGCTGCCCCAGCCCCAGGGACGCTCTCCTTGTCTGCCCATTCCCCCAGGGTCTCTGGACAGGGATGGCCTCAGTGGGGGCTGTGACATCCTCAGCAACTTGGAGGCTGCTGCTGAATTTTACTGCTCCAGAGGCTTCTTCAGCCTTCAGGAATTCATTTCAGGAATTCAGTGCCCCAGGGCTCATTAACATTCAGAACACCTTAACAAGCTAAGCCTCTGGAAATAATTTGATTTAAGCTTTCAAATCCTTTGTGGTTGGTTAGGCGGATTCCATTAGTGTAGTTGAAATGAATGAATTTTATTTACACAGGGAGAGAGAAACCATTTTTAGGTCCCGTTTTGATTTTTTAGTTAATACATTGATATGTGCCATCTCCAATTGACACTGAATCCAAGTACCTCCTCCTGCAGTTTGAATAGATATGAAAATCAAGACCTTTTATGGCTGACAATCCATCAGATTCTGTCCCTACCCCCACCCCACCATTTCCCCCATCCAAGCCCTGGCACTCAGAGCAGTCTGTGCAAATCTGAGCTCCCTCCAGCCCAGGCTGCACCTGCTGGTTTCAGCTCCTTGGCTCCAGCTCCCACCTGCTTTCCTTGGAGAAGGAGCTGCCCCAGACACAGAGGGATGTTCATTTATTGCCAGCCAACAAAGCCAAGGGAAGGCACAGCTCCATCCAATGCAAAAGTCATTCCTCTGCTGGATATTAAATCCATTGTGCACAGCAGACAGTCTCAGAGCAATGGAAAACACCTTCTGTGCCCAGCACAGATCCCAAAGTCCCCCTAAACCCTCCCTGCCCCAATTCTGCCCAGATTTGCTCTTTGCACACACAAGTCACAGGCTGAAGGCAGGAGCTGCCTCCATGCCCAGAGGGAGGAAAAGAGGGAAAGTGGATGAAGAGCTCTCCTGTGCAGAGCCAAGGTCCAAGTGCCCCTGCGCTGGGAACCACAACTCATCAGGTTTGTGTCCTTTGGGCTCAGGGACTGGTGACACTCAGAGGCACAGAAAGGTTTCTTGTCAGCTAACACAAGTTGAACATTTGAACAATTTAATAATCATCACAACTCTTCCCTCAGCTCTCTGGGATGTCCCAGCAGCATCTGACATGTTCCCCGTCCCCAAGGGATTTCTATACAGGGACAGTTTTAGACAAAGACATAAGAAAAGGCAATTCTGTGATGGACAAAAACACAATTACAATGTTGACTAATGTGATATTTATTTGAACTTCTGAAAGAGTGGACAACTCCCTGAAGCTCAAAGCATGAAACCAGTCAGTGGAGAGGCACTTGAATGACCTGAGAGCACCTAGATGAGGAAATCTGGGAGCACCAGGAAGGACATAGATCCAGTTGGTCTAGTGAAGAGATGTCCTTAGACATACCCATTTCAACAGAAGACTTGGAAAATCCTGAAGGAAGAGGGAGGCGATATAATAAATTGAATATTGGTGATGCAAATAGAAGGCAAGATCAGTATTTCTCCTCATGCCATCAGTACACTTCCAGGAAATTCCTGATCCTTGTGGGAAAACTTTGCCATTTCTTAACCATTCTAAAGTGACCCAGAAAAAAAAAAAAAAATTTGTAATATGAAATGTACAAGTAATAACATCTGTGGCCCTTTTCCAGGCAGACATCAGTTGTGTGCCCATGACCAGGCAGTGCCACTTGTGCCCTGAGGTGCCGAGCTGGGATTGGATCTCTCAGAGAGGAGCTGAGGGAGAGCAGAGCACCTTGCAAGCTGCAGGTCCCTGCCAGCCCCGCAGGGCTCCTGTGCCATCAACATCTGCTCTGCTCCAGTCTGGAACAGGGCCCAGCACGGTGCCGGGACCATCAGAGAGCTGAGGTGTGTGCTGGAATTCCATGCCCTCCCCATGGCTCAGCAGCCCTGCATTTCCCTGCTCCAGCCTTGGTCTCCAGCACAGCCATGGACACTGATGGTTTCTGTGCCAGGCTCTCCCAGCCCAGCCCAGCTCCCTGCCAGCTCTGCCAGCTGCCCTGAGCTCTGGGCAGCACCAAGGGCCTCTCCCCAGCACAGCCCAGCCGGCTCTGGCCCCACAGCTCTGCTCAGCCCAGGCTGCTCTGGGCACTGCCCCACGGCCTCAGCCCCTGCCAAGGGCACAGCAGCAGCTGCAGCTCAGCCAGGACTCAGCCCCACCATGGGGGAAGGGGCTTGGCCAAGGCCAAAGGAGCTCCCTGGCTGCCCTGCTCCCCTCTGCCTGAGGTGCTGAGAGCTCTGCAGCCCCTCCTGCCATCCCATCTGCCCAGGCCAGCACAAGAGCCCCGGCCCTGGGGCCCTCCAGAGCTGCTCCTGCTCCAGGCCCAGGGCCCATCCCAGAGCTGGGGCAGCCACAGAGCTGTGCCCATTTATGCTCATTGCTGCTCTGATGGGGATGGATCCTCAGCCCCTTGGGGGTTGATGATGAATTTTACTGCTCCAGAGGCCCCTTCTTTCTTGAGCTCTTCAGTTCAGGAATTCAGTGACAAAAGGCTTCTAAACATTTGTTCAAAGTGCCATAACAATGAAAAACCCATGGGAATAATTCAAGTCCTCAATTCTTCAGTGGTTAATTAGACAGATTTCAGAAATGTGTACAAAGGGAATATACTATATTGAAAACAGGGCAGAGAGAATTGTTATTTTCCTGTTAATAGACTGATATCAGCAATGTCCAATTTATATTTAGCCCCAGCACCTTTTAACGCTGTCTGAACATATATGAAACTCAAGACCCTTCATGACTGACAATCAGTAACAGTTTGTCCCCACCCCTCCCCACCAATTCCCCCATCCACCCCCTGGCACAAGAGCAGCTGAGGAATGGCATCACATCCAGGGGTGTCCCCAGGGCTCAGGACTGGGGCCAGGTCAGTGAAATCTCTTTATTGCTGATCTGGACGAGGCCATCGAGGGCACCCTCAGGCAGTTCCAGGTGAGCCCAGGCTGGGTGGGAGTGTGGCTGTGCTGGAGGGCAGGAAGCTCTGCAGAGGGATCTGGACAGGCTGGAGCCATGGGCCCAGGACAATGGGATGAGGTTCACCAAGGCCAAGGGCCGGGTCCTGCCCTGGGCTCACAACCACCCCAAATGCCTGGCCGTGCCCTGCCCCTGATCCCCACAGCCTGTTTCCTTCATCCCTGCATTACCAGGGACTTTCTGGGACAAGGGAGCTCTGCTCTGGGGATGGAGGGAGGGCCCAGTGCCACCACTGGAGTGGGAACCACAACTCATCAGGTTTGTGTCCTTTGGGGGTCAGGAACTCGTGAGACTCAGAGGCACAGAAAGTTTCTCTTCATGGCCAACAGACCATGGTTGAACTATGTGCATGATTCCAGCAGTGTCTGATGAGTCCACCATCCACAAGTGTTTTTCATGCTAGAATGAATTTCTGACAAATGTGGTTCTGTGATAGATATAAACACAGTTAGGTTCTTGTATCAGGATGCTCATGCTGAAGTGGGGGCAAAACAGCTCAAATAATTCCTGATGTGCAAAGCTGTCAGTGGTGGATGGAGAAGGGAGGTCAGGCTGCTTTTGGTGCTGAGGAAATGCTGAAACCACCCTGACTCATTTCATCTCCTCCTGGCCTGGCTGATCTCCCCTCTTTCCCCTTACACCCATTGGCTTTTGTCTCCCACCAGGCCACCGGTGAAGAGCCTGGCTCTGTGTTCTCCATCCCCTCCTCGCTGGCACTGCCAGGCTGGGATGAGGAGCCCCTCAGCCTTCCCTGCTCTGGGCTGGACAAGCCCAGGTCCCTCAGCCTCTGCTCACAGCCCAAGGGCTCCAGCCCCACTTTGGAGGCCCTTCCCTAAGCCTGCTCCAACTGCCAGACATCTTTCCTGCCCTGGGGAACGCAACCCAGGCCACAGGCACCTGGATAATCCACGTCCTTGATGTCCTGGTCACACAGCCCTGGCCCCTTGTCCCCATGTCAGGCTCTTTGGTAGATCCTGTGGAACATCCTTTGGTGGAGGCTGTGGCTCCAGGGGGACTGGGGGGATACCGGGGGACAGGGATCCTGCTGGGCATGAACAGCATTGGACTTGTTGGGAGAAACTGTGAGGGGGACCTGGGGCGGAGTGACCAACCCAGTGACCTCACAGAGCCCTCCTGGGATGTCACACAGCCCCTCTGGGATGTCACAGGGCCTCTCTGAGATGTCACAGCCCATTCTGTAATGTCACACAGCTGGTCTCTGATGTCACAGCCAACTCTGTGATGTCACAGTCTGCTCTGCAATTTCAGAGCTCTGTCCTGTGATCTCTAAGCCTGCTCTGTGATGTCACAGAGATGGCCTATGATGTCATAACTTCTTGATGACACCACATTAACCACTCTGTGATGTCATGGACCATTCTGTCACAGATCACTCATATGATGTCATAGACCACTCTTTGACCTCATGTAACCAGATGATAAATTGTCTCCAGCAGGTGAACTAACACCTGGAGCTTGTTCTCCAAAACCCCTGGCCTATGGAGACCACACAATGCCCATTGTGGGACAAGGGGAACTGGAAGTTCACCAGCCTCAGTCTCCTGCCAGCTCAGCCAGGCCCACGGGAACATTGGGGTCCACGACCACCAGGGACCACCAGAGAGACCCCCAGGACAGAAGGACACATGGGTAAAGGGGAGGGGAAATATGTTAATGAGTCTGGGGAAATGATTATCAGATGTGAGTTTAGTCCAGCACAATCAATTAATATGTGTATGTACAGAAGATGAACAGAAACTTTCCTGTACTCAGCATGCTCGGCTTTGGGAGGAGCTATCCCCCGTGCATCCCCCTGAATAAAGAATGCTGCTTCTTAATGCTGCACTGGTGTTAAGGAGTTTTCTGTTTTAGCGATTTTTTGGTAACACTCCACTCCCAAGGAAAGCTCTGTCTGCTGCTGCTCACAAACAGAGAAGGGCTGGTGGCAGATGTGGGGGTTGGAGGCTGCCTGGGGAACAGTGACCATAAAATAATCAAGTTTTCAATGATCTGTGAAAGAAGGAGGGGCAGCAACAAAACTTCCACACTGGAATGAGGAAGGGCAGACTTTGGCCTACTTAGGATGCAGATTTGGGGAGTACCAAATCAGGTACTGATTTTTTTAATGGGAAACAGCCCTTAAAAACCAAGGGGTCCAGGGAGGATGGACACAGTTCAAGACAGTAATCTTAAGGGGGAAGGAGCAGCCTGTCCTAGTGTGGCAAAAGATGAGGTGGTGAGGAAAATGACTGTCCTGGTTGCCCATGGAGCTTTTGTGGGAACTCAAGGGAAGGAAGAAGGTGTATTAACTTATGACAGAAGATCAGGCAGCTTAGGAATTGTTTAAGAATGTTGTTAGGTCATGCAGGAAAATAAAGGAAAGAGGTAAAAATCTCAATAAGAGATTAACCTGGCCACTTCTGTGAAAAATAATAAAAAGTGTGTCTATGAATAAATTCATAAGAAAACGTGGAATAAGAAGAACCTCTACCCTTTTTTGGATGCATTGGAAAATAGAGTAACTAAAGATAAGGAAAAGGTTGAGCTACTTAAGACCTTGTTTGTCTCAGTTTTCAATATTTGGACAGGTTGTCCTCAGGACAAGAGTTCTCCTGAGCTGGTAGATGGGCACAGGGAGCAGAACAGGCCCCTGTAATCCAGGAGGAAGCAGCTGCTGACCTGCTGAGCCACTCAGATGCTCACAGGTGGATGGGATGGGATGGGATCCATCCTAGGGGGATGAGGGAGCTGGTGGATGAGCTCCCCAAGCTGCTCCCCATCATTTGCCATCAGTCCTGGCTCACCAGGGAGGTCCCAGAGCACTGGAGGTGCCAGTGTGAGCTCATCCCCAAGAAGGGCTGGAAGGAGGATCTGGAGAACTCCAGACCTGTCAGCCTGACCTCGGTGCCCGGCAAGGTTATGGAACAGATCACCTTGAGAGCCACCACAGGGCACCCACAGGATGGCCGAGGGGTCAGAGCCAGCCAGCGTGGATTTAAGAGGGGCAGGTCCTGCCTGAGCAACCTGATCTCCTTTTATAACCAGGTGACCCACCTGTGGATGTGGGAAAGGCTGTGGATGTGTCCATCTGGACTTCAGAAAAGCCTTGGACACTGTCTCTGACAGCATTCCCTGGAAAAGCTGCAGCCCACGGCTTGGGCAGGTTCCCTCCTGGCTGGGAGATGGAAGAGCTGGCTGGAGGCTGGGCCCAGAGAGGGGTGGGGATGGTGCTGCACCCAGCTGGTGTCCAGTCCCTGGTGCTGTCCCCAGGGATCTGTGTTGGGCCCAGTCCTGTTTAACATCTTCACCGATGATCTGGGGGAGGGGATCGAGCCCACCATCCCCAGATTTGCAGGTGACACCAAACTGGGTGTGAGTGTGGATCTGCTGGAGGGCAGGACAAGAAGACACAGCCTCCAGCTGCACCAGAGGAGGTTTAGGCTGGACAAGAGGAAGAAGTTCTTCACAGAAAGGGTGAGTGGGCATTGGAATGGCAAGCCAGGGGGCAGGTGGCAGAGTCACTGTCCCTCTCCAGTGGCACTCAGTGGCATGGTCTGGGTGACAAGGCGGTATTAGGGCATTGGTTGGACTTGGTGATCCCAAAGGTCTTTTCCAGCCTATTTTATTCTGTCAGTCTGTGATGACTGGGACACTCTGGGGCCATTGTGACCCTGCAGGGCCTCGTGGAACTAAGAGGACCATGGTGACACTGTGCAGCCCCATAGAACCAGGGCTCCATTGTTGTGCTTTGGGGCCAAATGGAACCAGGGAGTCCTTGTGACACTGGGTCCTGGTGGAACCACAGAGGCCATGGTGACACTGCGGGGCCTCGTGTGACTGAGGCGTTTCACCACTGTGACACTGCCAAACCAAGGAGAGCATTGGGAGAGTCCAGGGCCCAGTGGAACCAAGGGGACATTGTGACACTGAAGGGACTTGTAGAAGCACAGAGAGCATTGTGACAGTGTGGAACCTCATGTGACCATGGGGCCTTTGTGACACCCTGGGGCCCCATGGAACCAAGGGGCCACTGTGAAACTGTGGCACCAACGAGAACATTGTGACACTGTGGAGCTCCATGGAACCAAGGAGTCCATTGTCAAATTTTGGAGCTCCACGGAACCAAGGAGACCAGTGTGACAGTGCAGGGCCTGGTGTAACCAAAGGGACATTGTGACACTGAGGGGCCCATGGAACCAAGGACAGCTTTGCAGATGACACCAAACTGGGTGTGAGTGTAGATCTGCTGGAGGGTAGGAGGGCTCTGCACAGGGACCTGGACAGGCTGGATCCAGGGCCCAAATCCAACAAGGTGAGGTTTAACAAGTCCAAGTGCCGGGTCCTGCACTTTGGCCACAACAACCCCTGCAGTGCTATAGGCTGGGGACAGAGTGGCTGGACAGCAGCCAGGCAGAAAGGGACCTGCAGGGACTGATGGACAGCAGGCTGGACATGAGCCAGCCGTGTGCCCAGGTAGGCAAGAAGGCCAATGGCTCCTGACCTGGATCAGGAATGGTGTGGCCAGCAGGACCAGAGGTGCTGTGCCAGCACTGATCTGCCCCAGCTCTGCACACAGACATTGCTGCTGCAGCTCCAGAGAAGGCAACAAAAGGGCATCTCTACAGAAAACTTTGCTGACAGATCCTTTAGTATCTTGAAACCCACCAAGAGCGCAACCCGTCATTGAAACAATCTGTGGCCACAGGGAAGAGTGAGAGAAACAAAATGAGAAATGGCTCAAAAAATTTCATTTATTGTGGACAAGATGAAAAAACTAAAACAAATAATAAGAATCTGCAAAATGAAGCCAACAAGAAATATCAAAGACAACTTTTATTATACGTGATTTGAAAAAAATGTCCAGCAGTTTAATGTTTCTGAAATGGCAAAGTCATCAGTCTCCACACTGCAGCCTTGAGCTCCTGGTTCCTCAAGCTATAGATGAGGGGGTTCAGGGTTGGAGGCACCACCGAGTACAGAACTGACACTGACAGATCCAGGGATGGGGAGGAGATGGAGGGGGGCTTCAGGTAGGCAAACATTACAGTGCTGATAAACAGGGAGAGCACAGCCAGGTGAGGGAGGCAGGTGGAAAAGGCTTTGTGCTGTCCCTGCTCAGAGGGGATCCTGAGCACAGCCCTGAAGATCTGCACATAGGAAAAAACAATGAACACAAAACATCCGACTCCTAAAGACATACTAACAGCAAGAAGCCCAAGTTCCCTGAGTTTAGAATATGAGCAGGAGAGCTTGAGAATCTGTGGGATTTCACAGAAGAACTGGCCCAGGGCATTGCCATGGCACAGGGGCAGGGAAAATGTATTGGCTGTGTGCAGCATTGAATAGAGAAAGGCACTGGCCCAGGCAGCTGCTGCCATGTGGGCACAAGCTCTGCTGCCCAGGAGGGTCCCGTAGTGCAGGGGTTTGCAGATGGACACGTAGCGGTCATAGCACATGATGGTCAGGAGATAAAACTCTGTGGTAGTGCAAAACACAAAAAAAAAGAGCTGGGCAGCACATCCTGTGTAGGAGATGTTTCTGGTGTCCCAGAGGGAATTGTGCATGGCTTTGGGGACAGTGGTGCAGATGGAGCCCAGGTCGCTGAGGGCCAGGTTGAGCAGGAAGAAGAACATGGGCGTGTGCAGGTGGTGGCCACAGGCTACGGCGCTGATGATGAGGCCGTTGCCCAGGAGGGCAGCCAGGGAGATGCCCAGGAAGAGGCAGAAGTGCAGGAGCTGCAGCTGCCGCGTGTCTGCCAGGGCCAGCAGGAGGAAGTGGCTGATGGAGCTGCTGTTGGACATTTGCTGTGGCTGCACATGGGCACCTGTTCATGGAGAAAGGACAGTGAAGAGAAAAAGGAGATTCCTTCAACCAAAATCAAAGGCATTTCACATACACCTCTTTTATCTATGACACACATGGACATATTTTTGTGTTCAAGAGTCCTGCGGATTACTTTTTAAGCTCCCTCCATGTCTCTCCTGGTGTTCTTGGAATCAGAAACCTTTAGCATTTCTGCTTCCCCCAGGGTGAACAAAGCAATTTCTGTGAGGCAAAATGATAAGTGGAGAGTAAGGGGAGATGGCCTGTCGTTCTCACCTCTTCAGATTTCTCTGGGCTTTAACCACTCTCAGTTAGAGGATGATCACGTTCCCATGCTTCCCTAAAATGTCACCAGGCACGGCTGAGAGCAGATGGATCCACAACAGCTCAGCTCCACATTTGGATCCAAGGACTCACTTTGCTCATTTCACCCACCCAGCAGCATTTTCAGTGTCACAACACCTCTACCTTTCCCCATCAATCTTATAAATTAGAGATGCTCTAGGACATGTTTGAAGCTCCCCGCTTGGACTGAAATCTCAAGGAGACTTCCAAGTGTCCTTCTGATGGCACTGGATGAAGGGAGGTGCAGCTCCTTCCCTGGCTGCACTGCCAGCATTGCCCAGAGCCGGGCACTGGGGACAGCTGTGTCACCCTGAGCCAGTTGTGCCCCCTGCCAGAGCCCCCAGTGCCGGGCAGCTGCTCCCAGCCCTGTGCTCTGCAGAGGGAACTGGGCCCGGGGCTGCAGAGCTGCCCCACGGCTCTGCTGCAGCTCTGCCTGCACAGGAGGGGCTGCACGCCTTGGAGCCCCGGCCCTGAGGGCAGAGGCTTGGCTGGGGCACAGGAGGGAGGGGGCTTGTTCAGAGGGAGGGGCTGCACTGGAGGGGATCCTCTGGGCATCTCTAAACTCTCCCTGCCTCAGCATTTCTGGGTTTTCTTTTCTCTCCTTCCCTGATCTTCTCTCTGCTTCCTGGAGATTTTCCTCCTGCAGGTGTCTCCCTGTGCCTGATCTCTCCGTGCCAGCACTCCCAGACCCCAAATCTCTGTGCACTCTCCTTGGCCTGACAGAACCCTGCCAGTTTGCAGGGCACTGGCTGGGGACAGGTTCTGTTTGCAGCTTGGAGAAAGGACAGCTCAGACTGAGCCTGGTGGCTCCAGCAAAGGTGATGCTGGTGCTGTCCATGGGCAGAGTGGCTGCAAGCACATTAGGGATCTCCTGTGAACTTACTGATCACTAAAAGTAACAGTTCAGATTTCTCAGGCACTTCTCAAAATACAGAATCAACTGCTGATATTTATTCCTCCCTCCCTGCCATTCTGCAATGGTAGGAAACTGAATACAAACTTTTTGGGAATTTCTTCATTTTTATCAATATCCTTGTCTTGGAAATATTCTGTGACTGATCAGAAACCCTCAGCATGTCAGAACACCATGAGCATTTCACCTACCCTACACCAGAACACTCAGAGTTGTACGCACAGGGTCTGTGGGCATTGGGATGTTCCAGCTTTAGGAGATCTCTCCAGGAGCTGCAGCTGCATTGTCCTGCAGCCAGAGGTTCCTGTGCCAAGGGCTGGCAGTGATTCTGCCCCAGGCACTTCTCAGCCCCTTCCCAGCCCTGACTGATTGAAGCTCTCTGTGCCTCTGTACTGTGCTCGGGCTGGCTGCAGGCAATGCCCCAGCCCTGCTGGGCTGGCAGAAGAGCTGCTCAGCAAGAGAAATGTGCTTTTGAAGCTCTGCTTGGTTACCAGGATCACCCTCTGTGCCAGGAGCCCGGCCCAGCTCAGCTGCACAGACATAGCACAAGGACTTTAATGACCCTCTCAGGGATTGCTGTTGTTTTCATTAGTCTCATTCCCAGAGAGTGTGCTCAAAAAACTTCTCAAGAACTCAAAGTGTGATTGAAACACTGAAGTTTCTTGGACTTTTAATGGGTCCCACTGAGGGAAACGACTGAGAAAGTGTCCCCAAGTAGAGCATAATGCTGGAGCAGAGATGACAGCAAGGGACAAGCAAGGGGAAGGTGGCTCTGGTGCTGAGCAAACCTGGATGTGTTTCAGGAATGCAAAGGGCCGAGGCCTGAGCCCCAGCCCCTGGCAAGGCAGATCCTGTCCCTCCCTCATTGCTCAGGGCTCTTCCCGGGATGGGCACTGGCATGTGGGGATGTGCAGTGCCAAGGGCAGGACCATGGGGCGGCCCCTGCCAGGCTGCTGAGCAGGGACAAGGAGGCACTGAGACCCCAGGGCTGCAAGGGTCACTTGTCCCCTGGTGGCCTCAGGCCCAGGGCCAGCAGCCATGGCCAAAGGGCTGCACAGGTTGGCTCTGTCAGGGCCTTGCAGCTGCTGCACATCCCTGATCCCTCTGCAGCCCAGGCTGTCCCACGGTGTCCCTGCCCTGCGCCTCTGTCCCTGTAGGCTGTTGTCACTCCCGGCTGCCCCACCTCGCTGGCCCTTCCTTTGCTGGCAGCTCTGCCTCCTGCTGCCCCTGCCTGGCCACACAAGGCCTTGGGCTGCTCCAGGCTCCTGCTGGGAATGTGTAGCACCACAGCCCTGCCCTGGGAGGGAAATTCCTTTCTCCTGGTGTCCAGTCTGGGCCTCCCCAGCTGTCCTTCGTGCCATTATTTCTTTCTCTCACTGTTTTATACAAGGAAGAAAATCTGCATCCTCTCTGAAACCACCCTTCAATCCCTCCCAGGCTACTCCTGTTCTGTCCTCAATCACCATATCACTGAGACAAGAGCCTGCAGCCTCTACCTGCTGGTTATGTGATGAGGCCTCCAAACCCCATCTTGGGAGTTTTTTGGGTCCTCTACGAAGTCTGTGAAAATGGAAAAACAGTCAAAGTTATTTTTTCCGAAATCTTGCATTGACAGAACAAGGATCAGTATCTTTAAACTGAATGAGGGTGGATTTACATTTGTTAGAAGGACAAAATATATTATAATTATGAGAGTGACACAAAATGGCAACTGTTTTTTCCAGAGAGATGTATTCCCCATCCCAGGAATGCTCCAAAATCAGGGAGTGTGTGCAACCTGACCCAGTGAAATCCCCTCCCCAAGGATGGAATTCCTGTTGTGTGGGTTCTCGGATGGGCTGGGTACCCTCACAACAATTCTGGCCAGAATGTCTGCTGAGGGCAGCCAGGCTGCTGCAGGGCAGTGACCTCACAGCCATCACCATGGCAGCCCTGTCCCCTGGGCCTGGCTCTCCCCTTTCCTCTGCCCCTGCCTTGTCTCTGCTGGCATGAAGAGTTTTGTTGATAATATCTTGTCCCCAAGGTGCTGGGCCAATGGCTTCCCAGTCAGGCTCCTGGAGCAGAAGTGGCTTTTCAGAGCCCAGCCAGAAATGAGCCCCGAGGCAGCAGCTCTGCAGCGCTGGCCACCAGGCCGCGTTGCAAGGGAGGCTTCTGGCCATGCCTTGCAAGCAGCTGCTGTTGCCAAGGTGCCTTTGGTACCTCGGGCTGTCCCTGGCACAGCTCCCAGCATGGCACTCTGCCCTTGTGCCCGAGGCCTTCCCTGTGCTGGGGCTGGCCTGGGGCTGTTCCTGCAGCGGGACCTGCCCTGCTCCTGGCACAGGAAAGGCAGTTCCTGCTGGAGCAGGAGGCTCTGCCTGCAATGGGCTCAAACCACTCCAGCAAGGCCCTGCTGACTTCAAAATTGCTTCCTAGAGCAGAATATCCTAGAATTGTTATAGATTCTGGACTGTGGAGTAAATAACTCTGGTTAAGAGCTTATTGTCTAATCATGATCTGATTGTATTTATATAAATATATCTGGTATTACATCATTAATCCTGTATGAAAAATTGCATTGACAAATTGTTCAATTCTACCTGTCCAATAGTTTATATTCTGGGGCCAGGATTGGATCCAGTCACTCCCAGTCTCTTCTCTTAGAAGGAATTGTAGAAGTCTGGGGGCCCTGCAGGGGTTTGAGGATCCATGGTGGCTGTTGGGTGTCATTTTTCCATCTCATGACTCAGCAGGAGTTTCTCCAATAAAGAAATAAAGGTTTTGCCTGAAGCTCCCACTCTGCACATGACAGGAGTGTGTGTGACATCCCAGCTCTTTGGCAGCCTGGGGACTCCTGGGATGTCACTGTGGAGCCCCCGTGAGTGCCTGTGATAGATCAGTGCCTTTGCAGCCCAAGGTGCCCTGGGAAGTCACCATGGAATGGCTGTGAATGCCTCTGACCACACGGCTCTTTGCCATCCCCAGAAACCCTTGGGAGGGCTCCATGGAGCACCTGTCTCTGTGTGTGACATTCCAGCTCTTGAACAGCCTGGAGACTCTTGGAAAGTCCCCATGGAACCCCTCTGAGGGCCTGTAACAAATCTGATCCTTAGAAGGCAACCATCATCAGTTTCTATGGTCAGTATCCATGGCAACCATCCCCATCCCCTGTTGCTCTGGTCAGTTTCCATGGCAACCATACCAGCCCCTGTTGCTCTGGTCAGTTCCCATGGCAACCATCACCAGGAAACCCTGTTGCTATGGTCAGTTTCCATGGCAACCATCCCCAGCCCCTGTTGCTATGGTCAGTCCCTGGGCAGCTCCATGGAGACCCCATGCCAGGGGTGGTTGCCATGGACACCAGCTCAGGCCTGGAGCCCGTTGCCATGGCAACCATTGGCACTCCCATCCCCAGGCTCATGGGATCCCAGAACCACAGAATTGGCTGAGCTGGGAGGGACCCATCAGGATCCTCAAGTCCAACTGCTGGCCCTGCACAGGACACCCCAACACTGCCAGCCTGGGCCTGGCAGCGCTGTCCAAACGCTGCTGGAGCTCAGAGAGCCCTGGAGCTGTGACCCTTCCCTGGGGAGCCTGGGCAGCGCCCCAGCAGCCTCTGGGCAAAAACCATTTCCTGAGATCCAACCTCAGCCTGCCCCGACTCAGCTGCAGCCGCTCCCTCCACTCCTGTCCCTGGGCACCAGAGTGAAGAGGTTCCCTCAGCCCCAGCCAGGGACCCGCTCCCAAAGCTGCTGCCATGGCCACCAGGGCTGGCACCAGCTGGGATGCTCGGTTTCCACAGGCCAGGGTTCAGGAATGGGATTCCCCAATTTCCTGCTCTCACTAAAACCCTGCTGGCGCTCGTTGCCTTCCCACCATCCATTGAAGGAAAAAAGGGAAAGATCCCAGGCTAGGATAAGAACAATTTACTGGGAACAGCAATGAGATAAGGAACAAACAGAAACAGAAAAAATATTGGCAACAGAAGGGGTAAGAAAAACTATTTACAGACAAAACCACATCACCATCAATTGTATCTTCCTGGCCACGTTTTTCCTCCTGCATGGAAAGGACACCCGTCTCCTCAGGGAAAGAGAGAGAGAGAGTCCCTTTCCTGCCCTGGCAATGACCTGAGGTGGGAGTGAATGTAGTGACAGGGCCATGGCCAGACCCTCATGTTCTTCAATCCCACATCAGGTCATTGGCAGTATCGGGGCGCGGCTCTCCGGTACGGAGGCTCCGCCGATACGGTGGTAATAAGAATGCGTACACCACGGCAGGTCGTCTCTCAGACGCTGCTTTATTCGCTGAGGGCTGGGTGTCAGGGAGGATCCGCGACCCGTCCGCTCGGCAAGGGAGCAGGCTCCGAGAGCCCCGAATAAGGGGCGGGGTGGGGCTTATAACAGGTGGCAAATAGGAGGGACAGGGTACAAAGGGTCCAGTAGGAATGGGGTTCGGAGGAGGAGTTGGGATGGAATAATTGGGGTACAGCAAATGGGGATGAGGGAAGGGGGTGATAACCGGGGAAGAGCCAATTACAGACAGAGAACTTAGGAACATTCTGGAACTAAAGGCAAGTACAAAAAATGATTGACATAAAGATGGACATAACTGACAGTTACATAACATAAGGGGGGTGGTAGATTCGATGGGCAGCTTGGAGGCGGGAATTTATACAACAGCCTCTTCCCAAGGCATATTCGGGGGGGCTTTTCCCAAGTCCCCTACTGCAATTGGCAGGGGCAGGAAAAGGGACAGGTGTTTTCCCAGCATGGATCACAGGGAACATGGATCACCAGGGCTCTTCCCAACATGGTCCTCCAATGGTGGATGAAGCTGGAGCAGTGCACAAAGCTCTTCCTGCAGCTGGGGAATTTGCAGGGCCTCCTTTACTGGTGGCTCCGTTGGTGTTTGGTGAAGTGAGAGCTTTGGGTGAAGCTCTTCCCACACTGGGGACACAAGTAGGGCCTCTCCCTAGTGTGGATGCGTTGGTGGCTGACAAGGTTGCACTTGTGCTTGAAGCCCTTGCCACAGTCGGGGCAGAGGAAGCGCCTCTCCTCGGTGTGAATCTGCTCATGGAGGAGGAGATTTGAGCTGCTCTGAAACCTCTTCCCACAAGTGGGGCACATGTAGGACCTCTCCCCAGTGTGGATGCGCTGGCGTGTGATGAGGTCGCAGTTACGCTTGAAGCCCTTCCCGCAGTCAGGGCAGCGGAAGGGCCTTTCATCCGTGTGAATCCGATGATGTACAAAGAGATTGGAGCTGGTCTGAAACCTCTTCTGACACTCGGGACACTCATATGGCCTCTCCCCAGTGTGGATGCGTTGGTGCTTGATAAGGGCAGAGCTGTAGCTGAATCCCTTCCCACACTCCCCACACTCGTAGGGCCATTCCCCGGTGTGGATCATCATGTGCAGTTTCAGACTGTTGCTCTTCCTGAAGCTCTTCCCACACTCCAAGCACTTGTAGGGCTTCTCCCCATCAGGAAGCCTCACAGGGACAACCAGCTCCGAGCTCTGGCTGAAGCTCTGCCCACCTTCCTGGCCCAGAGTGGGTCTTTCCTCCTCAGAGCATCCATGACTGGGCTTGCAGCCCCTCCTCCTGTGAGATCTCCAGGGATTTTCCTCCCTGTTGGATTCCTGCGCTGTGGAGTTGCTCAAAATTGCCTCTTCCATGAGGTTCTGCCGTGGGGATTTCTCCTTCCTGCTCTCCATCCTCAGCTCCTTGTCTGGAGGAGGAAGGACAAGGAGAGGATGGGATTTGCCTCCATGCCACAGGGAAGGGCAAGGAGATCCCCCCAGTGCGTCCCCGGCAGGAGGGCACCGGCAGCGGGGCTGTCCTGCAGCTGGGGCCTGTGCTGGGCTGGGAGATGGAGCAGGAGAGAGGGGGAAAGGGGCACTGACTTCCTCCTCACCTGCCTCGGTGTCCCAGGGCATCTTCCTCTTCCTTGCAACCTTCTCCATCTGGTGAATGTTTGGGTATGGGAAATCCTGTTTTGGGAGGAAAACAAGTGATGAGCACAGTGAGTTTTGTACTGGTTTGAAGGCAAACCAGGGAGAGAGTCTAAGCCAGAATGACAATTGAGTAAGAAAATTAAGATCAAGGCAATGATACAGAAACACTGCCTTAAACTCACAGAGTGAGGATATAACCTGACACCCCGTTGCTCAGGGTGGTGGTAGCAGTCTGATGAAATGGTGGCTGCAGTCCAGCTGGAGTGATGAACGTGATTCTGTCAAAGCAGTGATCCTGTAGAAGGGTCTGGTCTTCCTCTGAAGGTCCAGTGGTGGTTATGGAGCTCTTGTCCTCTGGGAATCCAGTAGGCAAGGTGGTTGTGGTGTTGCAAATGGTGAGATTATATCCCGGCAGGAATGCTTGGTTCCTCCCCCTGGGCGGAGCATCCCACAATGGGATGATATAATTTTATCAGTGCTGCAGTGACACTCAATGGCCCATTAACAGAAGATGGCCCCTGGAGGGCATTATCAGGGCTGAGGCATGGAAGAGATAAAGAACACTGCCCCACCTGTTGATAACAGTTTATGGAGATGGGGACTGAAAACACTTTTGGTTACATCTGACACTGTAACCTGAAACAGTGAGGCAATCCCTGCTCGGGGTGGGGGGTGAACACCACCCCCCTTACCCAAACTGGCTCAGGTGTAAAACCCCCACCCTGGGAAGGCCACGCACACAGGGGACAATGTCACACTTGCCCTGCTTCAGGGGAGATCTCTGTCCTTGTCACTCCCTTGCTCTCCCCCCTTTTCTCTTTCTTTGCATCTCTCTCTACCTCACATTTACTGTTCAATAAAATCCACTTTGGATTTGGTCTTGTGAGCACCTTAATTGGGGCAGAGGCATCTCTTTAACAATTTTATTACCCAGATTGCAATATTATTTTGCACAGTGAGTTCAGGGCACTGTTGTCTGACCCCAAGCGTGTTTGACAACAGCCTGGTTCCCTCCTCTGAGGAGGTTCTGCCTCTTTCTGGAGGAACTCTTGGAAACTTGGATGCAGCTTCCTCTGAGCAAATTTTGGGAGAACTTATGAGGAAAATGGCTGTTATGGGTGGCCAGTGTAAAGGAAATATTTTCTTGTCATACCTTGAAAAGTCTGTTAAAATCACTGGAAGAAAGGAGCCAAATAATACCAGCAAGACTGACAAGGATCATTCACCCCAAGGTGAGAAATACAAGGCTACCAAAAGTCCTACAGGAAGCCCAGCTCAAGTAAGTAAATCTCAAATAACTTCTGAATTCAGAGGCGTGGGTGCTTTTCCAAATATGAGAATCATTATTTACTTTGTCTCTGTCACCTTTGTGACAGCTACACGACCTTTACTTTTTTTTAATAATTTGTATTGGGCCAAATTTCCACTTTTCCTCTTTGGAGTCTGCCAGCATCTGAATTGGAGCTCTGCTGGAACTGATGAAATTTGGAATTGCCACAGAATTGCTTCTGTTTATGGTTTATTCATGTGTGGGATTTGTTTGGGTTTCCATCACAAGTGACTTTTGGGAAGAGCAAATCTTCCTCAAGGCATTTTATAGAGGGTTAAGTTTCATTTCTGCTGAGTTTGTTTTGTCCAGTGCCCGAGGGATGCTCAAGGGGTCTCTGGTTTTGGTTTGGCCCTAATTTTGTACTGATTTGTCTTTATCACTTAAAAACACCTGAAAAATTACTAAAAAGAGTATTGACCAGAGATGTCAAAAGTCCCACCAATTAAGAGGTATTTGAGGTGGAATTTATGGTTTGGAAATGTATTCTGGAGGATTTGTGTGTTCTTGGAGGATATATGGCAGTATTCTCCATATCTTTGCACTCCAAAATCCAAGGTGGATTGCTCTTTCACCTCAAAATGACTCAATCCCCCTGGAAGCCCCACAGTCTTACTCCAAACTGGCTACAACCCACCTCAAAATGGCTGGTTCCCACCTCACTCCCATGCCAAAATTACATGATTCCACAGCCTCCAGGATGAGATGTAGTTGGAAGGAGATCAGAAGAAGTGAGATCCAAATTTGAGGGTGTGGGATCAGGATTGTGTGGGGACGGGTGGGTGTGATTTATTTTGATAGTAAATAAAACTATCAGAATTATTGATTTCTGTCCCATTCATTTTCTGTCAGTTCTGGTTTGCTTTTCAGAGTGCTGCCTTCTCAGCTGATTTTTTTTGTGTCCTCCTGTCCCAGACTGAAAAGCAAGATGTGTTCTATTTGCCATCTGTATGGCAGTTGTCCTGTGTTAAGTGGGCAGTTTTTCCTTATCTCTTCCACAATCAATCCTCCCTCAGGGGAGACATCTGCTGATAATGGGCTATTGTCACTGCATGACTGATAAGAACTGTAACATCCCATTGTGAGATGCTCTGCCCAGAGGGAGGAGCCAAGCATTCCTACCTGCATCTAGTCTTGAGATTCTGGCCCACCAACACAGCTTTTTCTGGGCTGGATTTCTCAGAGGAACAGCTGCCTCTTCCTCTTTAGAAGAAGATTCCCATTCCTACAGGATCACTTCTCCAACAGAACCACACCTGACACTCCTGGAGGACCGCACCCACAGTTCCAATTAGACTGTGGCCAACACCCTGTCCAACAGGGTGTGAGGTTGCATTCTGACTTTGTCAGTGTTGTTTTAGTTAACTGAAATGTTTATCCTTTTATTTTCTTCCTAATAAAAAACTCTTATTCCTGCTCCCATATTTTTACCCAACAGCCCCCCTTAATTTCCAATTTATTGCAAATTCAGAAAGAGTCTACATTTTTCCATTTCAGGGGAGTCCCCTGCCTTCCTTAGCAGACACCTGTCATTCCAAACTAAAACACCTCCTTTCTCTCCTGCCTCTCTTTGCCTGCTCTGTTTCTCTCTCAGTGTCTCCTTTGAACCAGGGCAGCTCCCACCAAAGGCCCTGCCCTGATTTAATTCCCAATCCATGAGCTGCAACAACTACGGGTGAAATTATGAAGGCTGGCAGTAAAATGTCACTGGCTTTTGGCTCTTCCACAGGAGCTTTGCCTTCAAGGGCAGGAACATCTTTTCCTGGCTGGGAACTGGAATTCCACCCCCTGGGAGTGTGTGCCATGGATTTTAGAGGGGCATTCCTGAGGGTCCCAGGGTGCTGCTCCTGCCGTGCCTCCCAAGGAGCTGTGCAGGGCAGGGGACAAGATGCAGCAGCTGTGTTGGTGCTGCAGTGCCACAACAGTCCCTGGTTCCAGGAGTTTTCGCACTGCCAACAGCGGTTCCTGGGTTCCATGATGCCCTGCTATGTCCCCATGGATATTTGGTGTCATGAAGTTCTTTGGTGTCACAATGGCCACCTCGCTCCATGAGCTTCCACAGTGTCCAAATGGCCTCCTTGGATGGGCAGTGTCAGCATGGACCATTGGCTCCATGCAGCCCCGCTGGGTCACCATGGACTCCTTGGTTCCATGAGGTTCTGGGGGTGTCTCCATGGTCTCCTTGGATCCACAGTGTCACAATGGACCACTGGATCCACGTGGCCCTGCTGTGTCACTTTGGCCCCTTGGTTCCATGGGACCCCAGGGTCACAATTGACTCCTTGCTTCCATGTCACCCCCTCAGTTCCAAAATGGCCCCTTCATTCCATGGGGAACACAAAAGATTTATAGAAACATTGAGCAAATCCTGCTTAACAGACCTGGGAACATCTGTTTGCATTCCAAAGACGGTTAAAGGTGAGGGTGGCACCACCAGCTTCCATCTGCAACAGAGATCCAGGGAAAGGGCCCGGACAGAGAATTCAGCTGGGAGACTCCAAGAATTCTGCTTCCAGAGATCATTTCTAGTCACACTGTCCCTTGTAGAAAGGTGACACCATTCCAGGCAGCCTGTACTAAACAGGTGGCTACTGAGTGGGGTTTGTTGTTTAGGAAACCTGCTCAGGCTTTTCCATTCTTTATTTCCCAAAAGGAAAACTTCTCCTGGGCCTGTGTGCAGGCAGAGCCCTGAGGAGAGCAGGTGGGACACGGTGCAATGGGCTGGGACATGGAGCTGCAGAGCTCAGGGACAAGGTTCTGCTGCAGGGCACAGGGATGTCAGTGCCAGGTGGGCGATGTCAGACATGGTGAGGCTGGGGGTGAGGAGCAGCTTGTCCAAACAGGGTCAGCCCTCAAGCGGCTCATTCTTCTACATGCCCAGACCTCCTAAGGAGACACTGAGCATCAAGGTCACCAGGGGAATGCTTCTATCAGCTCTTCTCTGAACTGGAAACTAAGAATACTCACTTGATTAAAGAAAAAAATTCAGGAGGTGCACTTGGAAATATTCCTCCTTACAAGGACTCCAAACTGACTCCAATCAGCTGCACAAGCCCTGGAGATTTGCAGACAATTGAATGAAGACAAAGCGGCCCTGAAGGATTCCTGCATTTTGATGATCCCCATGGTGGATTTGGGGCTGAGTCCAGAACCCTCAGGCACTGAGAGAAGGCTGAAGAAGCTGCTCAAGGAGTCAGGGGCAAAACTCCAAGTCCTTTGGAGCATCACTGGGCCCCACTGAGGGCAGGGACTTCCAAAGGCTCCCAGGGACTGGTGAGAGCAGATCCTTGAGGCCAGGATTGCAGGGAGCCCAAGGCTCAGAGCAGGGAACTGCAATGCTGAGCAAGGCCTGGGCTGGCTGGGGGAAGCAGAAAGGCCAAGCCCTGAGCCCAGCCTGGCACAGCAGGGCCTGTCCCTCACGGGTGGCTCGGGGCTGTTTGTGGGTAAGGGGGATGTGAGGGGCAGCAAGGACAAATGTCACAAACCTGTGTGACCCTGCAGATCCTCATGGAGCCAAGGGGCCGGTGTGACACTGTGGGAAGTTGTGGATCCAAGGGAATCACTGAGGCACTGTAGGGCCCGTGGAACCAAGGGGATCATTGTGGCACTGTTGGGCCCATGGATCGAAGGGGCCAGGGTGACACTGTGGGGCCTCATGGAGACAAGAGGCCATTGTGAGTGTGCAGGGCTGTAACACCCCAGAACACTGAAATGCTGGGGGTCACCAAAGGTTCCTTTACTTGAGTTTGGTGCACAGGAGGAACACCAACCAGATAATCTCAACATAGCCAGATGCAAAGAATATTCTTGGTAGGAAGGGACCCACCAGGATTGTCAAGTCCAGCTCTTCATTGTACGGCCCACACATGGACTGAACCTACAGCCTCAGTGATACCAGCACCATGCTCTAATGAGCAGAGCTAAGAGCTCAAAATGGCACAAAATTTTATTGGCAAAATATAGACAGTCAAGGAAGTTTAGCAAAGACTTTAATACAACATCCACTTCAACATAAATCTCTTAATTTTGCATTAACTTCATTAACTTAAGCAATTTAACCTAAAAAGTTTAACCCTTAAGATGTTAATTTTTCCAAAAATGTTTCAGGTAAGTAGGATTAGAAGAAGAAACAGAGAACAGCAGAAAGGCAGGAGATCTAAGAAAGACACACACAGGCACCAACTGCTCGGGTTCCAGCATCGCTAACAGAGGAACCCCAGGAGAAGGCAGGATCCAGACCATGGGCTGGCCTCGTGCTCTGGCTTTTAACCCCCTGAGCCTCCATGGGCCCGCCCCTGGGGTGGGACTGCCAGGTGATTGACCAATCAGAGTCAGGGGAGGCACCAGCTGCTGGTGTGTGATTGATTGACAGCTCAGCCAATCAGCACCGGCCCTGGTGTGTGATTGACAGCTCGGCCAGGCCAGGCTGGGGGCGGGGCTCTGTCCCACCACAAACCAAGGCCTGACCCGGCCCCGGCCCCGCACGGGCATTCCGAGCATCCCAAGGTGTCTCGGGACATGGATCTCATCCAGCCTCTGACTGTTGTGGCGCGGCATGCGCTCCTCGCCGCGGCACTCCGAGCCGTGCCAGGCTGGGCGGTGAGGGAAGAGAACGGGCGGCTGCTTTCCCCCGCAAGCTCTGCAGTTCAGTTCGTGGCGCGAGGACAGACGAAGGCGACACGGGACTTGGGGGGTGAACGGGATGGTTTTATTCCATGAGCCCCAAGACCCCGGCGGGCGGGGGGGCAAAGGTTTTATACAGAACTCAGGAGGACAGGTGTAGGAACAGTAACCAATGAGGGAATAGCAGGGGAGGAGTTTAGGGCAGAACTAACATCTGGAA
Organism: Lonchura striata; assembly: GCF_050655825.1. NCBI lineage: Eukaryota > Metazoa > Chordata > Aves > Passeriformes > Estrildidae > Lonchura > Lonchura striata. The sequence continues at coordinate 2,748,843 of NC_140735.1, read as the reverse complement.
GCTGAGGAGGGGGCTAGAATGAATGACAGGGAAGGTTCTAGGGAAAGGGGCAGGGAAAGGGGGGTTGGGGGGGGGGGAAACAGATATTAAACAAATATCAAATGAAAGAAAAACACACCACCGCATCTCCCTCTTTTCCTTTACAAAAAGAAGGAGAATTTTGTGGTTTAAGCAAATTAATAAAACATGCAAATAATATAAAATCATATGATAACATTGTAAATTACTTAAAGGACATGAAAGACACATTATTACATTTATAGGGCAGGAAGAGTAGTAACAGCCTAAATTAGACACAAGACTGCACAAAACTTGCTGTTTTGCTGCTCTGAGTAACAATCTAAAATAATGTAAATAATGTAAATAATTGAAATAGAATGAAATAATTGACAGAAATTAAACTAAAAAATTTAATTAGAATGATTAAAATTACAACTATCTAATTTGAATAAAATAATTAAATGGAATTATTGGAATTAAATATAATAAAAGATCAACTAAATATAACTAATAAATTTTTAAATTTCGCAGCAATGCAGCAAGCCTGAAGCGATATAGTAGCTGAGTGATTCCTGTAGCAATAATGGTTAAACACAGCCTTTAAGTTAAAAAATATCAGAAAAGACTGAATTAATTATAATTACAACAAAACAACTTAATATAAAATCAAATTGTAACATTACATATTATTAAAAAAACATAAATTGAAAGACATTAAAAAATGATAAACTAATTGTGATTACAACATATGAAACATATAAAAACTTTATCTGGAATATATAAAATTGTCCTAAATCAAAGTCCAAATTAAGGGTACAAAGCACAGCAGGATTTGTGACTTCATCTGATTTAGAATTTGCTTCGTCGCGGTGCTTGCGATGTTTAGCTTTTTAAATTCTTAAAGCAGAGTCAGCGGATAACGGCGCTTGTCTTAAAGTAGAGTTAGCAGATAGCGATGTGGTTTGTTCAATTTGAATGTCCGTTTGAGAGGTGGGCATAATATCTTGAGTATTAATTAACTGGGATGATTTTTTTTTCTATAAAATATAACTCAACAAACAGATTATTCAAAAATAATCAAAAGCAAAAAGAGGAATTCGTAGTTAAATAAAAAGGAGTATTGGGTAGGGTACATTAAGGAATAGGATAGGGGAATCAGACAATCACTTAATTAGTGATTGCCATGATTAACAGGGGGTATCGGTAAGGGGTGGACCGGGGCGCCGCCATTTTAGGGGGAAGACAAAATGACGGATCCCCAGTCCCGGGTTTCGGCTCCATTTCCTCGGGAGAAGATCCCTCCCGACCCTCCCCCCGGAGGACGAGCCCGAAGAAGGATGGGGGAATATCCAACCCCGCCTCCCCACAATAGGGACTAGCCTCGTGCAGGGACGGTGCAGGGCTATTGGGGGAGAAATGGGACTGGCGGGAAACCAGGGGCGGAAAAGAAGGGTCAAGGCGGGAAATGGGTCCCGAGCGGCGTGGCCAGCGCCATCTTGGGAGGGGGTGCCAGATACACTGCACTTGGCCTGAGCAGTGTCCGGCAGGGCACTTGGGGCGGCTCGGCCACAGCAATCCCCAAGGGAGGATAGGAAAGGGTTTTAGGAAAGTCCGACGGGATGGGGGCATAGGGAGCTTCACAGAAGCAAAAAGGGGAAATTTATGGGGGGGGGGGGGGCCGCCCGACGCAGCTGGATGTCGGCGCAATGCGTGGGTGTAAAGGGCCCTTTTTAACAACTCTCCTATAGCTAACGTGTCGCCCTCTTAGCTGATCCCTACTGGTGTCTTTTCTACCCCCTCCGTCCAGCCCAGAATGGGGAGGGGAGGATAGAGAAGACAACTTTTTCGAGGAGAAGAAAAAGCGATCTAATCTAGGTCCCCACAGAAGACTAGGCGAAGGATAGCACTCAGTGCTAGCTTCCCCCAGAAAAAGAAAACCCACCCGCTTGCCAGGGACATGCACGGCTACAGCCCCAGTCTGGGCGCAGACGGGGGTTAAAACGCGAGAAAAAAAAAAGTGGCAGACCCAGCCGCCCGTCGGGGCGATCCCCACCCCGTGTAGCCCACCTTACCTTGCAGGCTCGGACGGAGATGACTTGAATCTTCTCCTCGACTCGATGGAAAAGTCGCGCTAAAAACTGGGGATGTTCCTTCTCTTTCGGTTTGGCCCTTCCGGAAGCCTGGGTGTTCCCGTTAAACCAAGACTCGTCCCCGAAGCTTTGGTTTCGGCCACTATCAGCCTCCGGTGGTCTCACTGCAGATGCTGACCGAGGAACTAACCTCTTCTCGATCAGCCTTTCTTCAGGCTCTCCCGAGCCGCTGCCAAAACCGCTCTCTGTGTCCTCGGGTAAGTCTGCCCGCCAAAAAGCTCTGCAGCCCGGCTGCCCGTGCAGCGCGGCTGCTCCCGGGCGGGAAGATGGCGAGAACAAAGAGGGTCCCGGAGCGTCAGTTTTTCGCTCGGCGCTCAGCTCCTCTTAGCATCAGGCAGAGCTTTTACGGCCGTAGATGTTCCTCTTCCCTCCTTCTTCTTCTGTGAGGCGGGCGCCCCCACGAATCTGCCCGGTTTTTTTACAAGACGAAGGAGGGAACCATCCTCTCGCTACCATATGTTGTGGCGCGGCATGCGCTCCTCGCCGCGGCACTCCGAGCCGTGCCAGGCTGGGTGGTGAGGGAAGAGAACGGGCGGCCGCTTTCCCCCGCAAGCTCTGCAGTTCAGTTCGTGGCACGGGGACAGACGAAGGCGACACGGGACTTGGGGGGTGAACGGGATGGTTTTATTCCATGAGCCCCAAGACCCCGGCGGGCGGGGGGGCAAAGGTTTTATACAGAACTCAGGAGGACGGGTGTAGGAACAGTAACCAATGAGGGAATAGCAGGGGAGGAGTTTAGGGCAGAACTAACATCTGGAAGCTGAGGAGGGGGCTAGAATGAATGACAGGGAAGGTTCTAGGGAAAGGGGCAGGGAAAGGGGGGTTGGGGGGGGGAAACAGATATTAAACAAATATCAAATGAAAGAAAAACACACCACCGCATCTGACAGCGACCACGGTGACACTGGGGAACCTCATGGAACCAAGGGGCCATGGTGACACTGTGCTGCCTCATGGAATCAAGGAGACCATTGTGAACTCAGAGACCCCAAAGAACCAAGGGTCCATGGTGACCTTGTGCAGCCGCAGTGTCACAGAGGAGCCGTTGTGACACAGCGAGGGCACACGGAGCCAAGGGGCTATTGTGACACATCAGGGCTTTGTGGAACCACGAAGCCATTGTGACACTGCAAGGAAGCACGGGGGTCATTGTGACACTGCAGAAGCAAGGGGAACATCGTGACACTCCAGGGCCTGATGGAACCAAGGAGACCATTGTAACACTGTGGGGTCCCATGGAACCAAGGGCACATGGAACAGGTCTGGCTGGCTGGGCCTCCTGGGGACCACCTGACAGGTCCGGCTGACTTTGGCATGTCAAGAGCTGCTTCTCATCTGCCCCTGAAGCCCTGGGGCTCTGGGCTTTCCTTCCTATGGGAGAGAACTGTCCTTCTCCTTCAGGGACCCAGGGACAAAACTGGGATTCCTTCTCCAAATTTCCTTATATTGCAAAGATTGTTCCCAGATGAAATCTGCCAGGAGAAACAACTCTGGGTGCCTTGGCCACCCAGGGAGCCACCTCTTTTCTGCCTTTGAAACTCTTGGACCATGTGCTTTTCTTTCTTATGAGATGAAATCATCCATCTCAACTATGCACCCATGGCCAAAATTTGGCATCTGCCTGTTGGAGGGTGCCGCGGGAGACAAGACTCATGATATCATGATCATCAAGTCTCAGTTTATTGTGACAGATTACACAGTTTATATATGTTCGTTAATTAGCTCATACATATTGCAAAAGCCGAGCTCATGATTGGATGCTATGTGACTTGTACTATTATCTTAAAAGTATCTTTGTGAATGATACTTGCCTGTCCAGCTGGCCTTGCAGTTAGAACAGCTTAGTACTTCTTTGTTCTTCTCTATCTACTTCTACATACCAAGCAGTTTCAATATCCTGCTTTCTGCACACCATCTACTCTTCAGGGTCATGCAAACTTTGCAGCAGTCACATAGCCCTCCCTATTTGGATTAATTTTACAGTATCATGTCCCCTGTTGTACAACCATTCCTCTGTCAGGCTCTCTTCATCTGCCTCCAGAATTTCCTATATCCAAGGATAGCTCCCAGACAAAAGCAGCTAAGATAGGTCAGAGACATGTCTGGCTGGCCTTGGCTTCTGAGGGCTGGCACTCATGTGCCTCTGAAACACTGAGGCTCTGTGCTTTCCTTCCTTATGAAAAGAACTCTTCTTCCTGTCCAGGTGCCCACAGCCAAAATTGAGATTTGCCCTCCAAAATGCCCTGTGTCCAAGGATAGCTCCTAGATGAAAGGTGCCAAGGTCTGGCTGGCTTGGCCTAAGGGGGGCCACCTCTCATCTTCTTCCAGGACACTTGGATTTCACACTTCTTTTTCTTATAGGAAAAAATAATTCATCTGGTCTAGGTGCCCATGGCCAAAACTGGGATTCCATGTCCAAAACTCTGTACATCCAAGGATGCCCCAAGTGAAAGCAGCCAGGACAGAAAGGTCTGGCTGCCCTTGGTCTCTTCTGAAACACACGGGCTGCCTCTCATCTGCTTTTGAAACATTGGGGCTCTGTGCTTTCCTTCCTATGGAAAAGAACCGTCCTTCTTATCTACACAGAAATGGCCGTACTTGCGGTTCTACCTCCCAAATTCCATATATCCAAGAGTTGCTTTCAGACAAAAGCTACCAGAACAGAGAGGTCTGGCTGCCTTAGGGCTCTGGTGGCCACCTTTCATCTGCTCCTCAAACACCGGTGTTCTGTGCTTTTCTTCCCATGCAAAGAACAGCTGTTCCCCTCTGAGTGTCCATGTCTGAATTTGGGATTCCACCTCTAAAATTCCCTATATCCAAGGGTTACTCCCAGGCAAAATCTGTCAGTACCATCAAGGCTGTCTGGCCTTGGCCTCTGGTGGCTGCCCCCACCACACTGGGGCTCGGTTCTTTCCTTCCCATGGAGATCACTGTGACACTGTGGGCACCTCATGGAACCGAGGGGATCATTGTGGCACCACTGGAGCCCATGGAACCAAGGGGCCATGGTGACACCATGGGGCTTCATGGACCCAGAGACCATTATGACTCGGTGGGGCCTGATGGAACCATGGAGACCATTCTGACCCTGCAGGGCCTGGTGTCACCAAGGGGACATTGTGACACCTCAGGGCCTCCTGGAAGCAAGGGACCATTGGGACACTGTGGGGCCCCATGGAAGTGAGGGAACATGGAACAGGTCTGGCTGGGTTGGCCTGCCAGGGGCCGCCTGACAGGTCTGGCTGATCTTGGGATGTCAAGGGCTGCCTCTCATCAGCTCCTGGAGCACTGGGGATCTGCACATTCCTTGCTATGGAAAAGAACTCTCCATCTTTTCAGATGCCCATAGCCAATACTGACATTCTCCCTAAAACATGCCCTATAATCAAGGGGCATGCCTGAGAATAAAATCTGGCAGCTCTGGCTGCCCTTGTCCTCTGGTGGTCAGGCCTCTTCTGCCCCTAAAACAGTGGGGCTCTGTTCCTTCATTCCTATGGAAAAGAACTGGTCTTCATGTGCAGGGTCCATGGCCAAAATTAGAATTGGCCACTGAGCCCAGCCGGGCTCACGGAACCATCTGCAGCCCCGGGCAGATATTGACTCTGCCAATGCTGCCATCCTCCCTCCAGTGAGAGAAAAGGACACAGGGCAGGCACACAGAGGAGCAACATGAACACACCGAGGTCACCGGAGAGGAAGTTGAGTCCCAGATGGGAGGGATGAGGAGATGCCTTGATCTTGGGGCTGAAATCCTCTGCTAAAGCTATGGAGAAGGATGTCATTGATACATCAGACTCTCTTTTTCCCTGTAAGGCATTGAAAACATGGAGAGATGACTTGTTTCAGCAAAGGCCTCTGTGCTAAAGTAAGCAAATGTTGAAATAGCTGCGATCCCATGAGAGGTTTGAACACTGAAAGAGAGAAGAGTGATGAGACCCTGTGTCCTCAGGGAGAGAAGACCTCTGTTCCCAGAGATGAAGATGATTTCAGAAAGAGATGAAGAGAACTGTTGCTCTTAAACAGCAAATCTCAAAACTAATACCCCATAACTTGGCATGGCCCATAAGCACAGCTGTGGGAAAAGATGGGAAAAGATGGGAGGGAGTTAACAATTGCAGATTTTTCCAGTCAGCTGCTATTAGTGGAAATAAAAAGCCATGAGATAACTGTTTTGTTGTGGAGAAGTCTCCATAACATTAACAAGAAGAACTTCTCTCCCTAAGTGAAGTGAAGAAAGACTATTTTAGAGGTGGCAAACTGATTGAAAATTTTAGGTTTTGTTTCTTTACATTGTCAGATTGTATGGAGAGAGGAAGTGTTCTGAAAGTTTTGTTCTAATTCTTATTACTCGTTCTTTAGTTATGGTTAATACAATTTTATTTATACCCTTTTAAAATTCTGTGACTACTTTGCCTTTCTCCTAATCCTATTTCACAGCGGGAAATGAGTAAGTATATTCTAGTGAGTGCACTGGTAATTAGCCAACACTGAACCCACCACACTCATTGAAGCATTGGCCGAGAAATCTCAAAATGGTGAACCAAAACCACTACAGAAACTTCCTGACAAACTGCATGAGAGCAGAGAGAAATTGAGGCAGAGCCATGGTTTGTCAGGACTTGCTTGATCCTAATGAGCCCCGTGGTGCATTTGGAGCTGAGACCTGGAACCTCAGGGCCTGAGAGGAGATAGCACAAACCTGTCCCGGAGTCAAAGTCAGAGGAAAACCCCAAAGTGGTTGGAGTCTAAAGTATTAATGGGAACCACAAAGGTGCATCTATACCACAGGCTCTTCATGGAGTCCTTGGAGGAGAGAACTGGAGGCCAGGATGGCACAAACACCTCTCAGAGACTGAAAATGGCACAAAGAACTCTCAATGTGGAAAGGAAAACCCAAAGTACCTTACAAAAGTTAAGAATCTCAAAGTATTCATGAGCCCCACTGAGTGTCAGTACAAAGATCCAAAGGGACTCATTAAAGCAGATAATTGGAGCCATGATTGCACAAACCTCTCACAGAGTGGATCAAAAGGCAAACACCAAGTACCTTAATAAAACTGAAGTACCTTGAAGCATTAATGGGCCCCACTGAGTGTTGTTCCTGACAAAGGCTCTCCAGGGACTAATTACAGCAGAATATTGGAGGCCATGATTGCACAAAGCTCTCAGAGACTGCAAGGTAAAAGGAAAAGTCAAAGTCCGTTGAAAAACCTGCAGTCCCTGGGAGCATGAAGGAGCCCCCAGGGCCATTCCTGACCAAGGCTCCCCAGGGACTCCTTCCAGCAGATCCTTGAGGCCACTGGGATGTGGGCATGGGGGGGATGCTGAGGGCAGGACCAGGGGCTGACAGTGCCCAGCCTGACTGGGGCTGTGCCAGGAGGCCCCAGGGCCTCCGGACAAGGTGTCTCCTCACAGCCCTTGGTGGCACAGACCCTGCTGTGCCCCAGGGCACCAAGACTTGGCTCCTCTTTGTCCCCACCTGGCACCAGTGCCTCCAGTTCTTTGCTCTGCCTGGGACCTGGGGACACTTTCTCAGTCGTGTCCCTCAGTGGGACCCATTAAAAGTCCAAGAAACTTTGGAGCTGGATTCTGACTTGGAGTTCTGGAGAGGTTTCTGCAGCTCCCTCTCAGGGCCTGATGTTCAGGGCCTGAGCACAAAGCCCCAGAGGGTCATTAAAGTCCTTGTGCTGTGTCTGTGCTGCTGAGCTGGGCCGGGCTCCTGGCACAGAGGGTGATCCTGGTAACCAAGCAGAGCTTCAAAAGCACATTTCTCTTGCTGAGCAGCTCTTCTGCCAGCCCAGCAGGGCTGGGGCACTGCCTGCAGCCAGCCCGGGCACAGCACAGAGACACAGAGAGCTTCAATCAGTCAGGGCTGGGAAGGGGCTGAGAAGTGCCTGGGGCAGAATCACTGCCAGCCCTTGGCACAGGAACCTCTGGCTGCAGGACAATGCAGCTGCAGCTCCTGGAGAGATCTCCTAAAGCTGGAACATCCCAATGCCCACAGAGCCTGTGAGTGCATTCTCTGCTCATCTCCTGTGCAGAGCAGCCAGGGGTGCCCAGGGCTGTCCTGCAGAGCAGGGTCCTGCAGCCCAGGGCGCTGTGCTGGGCCAGGGACTCTGCTGCCTGCCAGGGACAGCTCTCAGCCGGCCCTGGAGCTGCTCCCAGCGCTGGCCAGGAGCTGTGGGGGGAAGGAGCCACCCTGAGCAGGGCAGGTGCTGCTGCTGAGAGGGGCTGGCTGGGGCAGGGCTGCTCCCAGCTCCAGACCAGACTGGGGGCAGCTCCGGAGAACAATTCCCAAAGAAGGTAAGCCTGGGATTGCTGTAAAGTTCAGGAGCTTTCCTGAGAGTGTTTCTATTTCCTGCTTGGAGCAGGATGGGAAAGTCAGGATTTTTGCTTTTTATATATTTTTCACATATTTGTAGTTCTGGAATTTACTATTAAATAGTTTTAAAACTATAATTCTTACCTAACTCTATTAAACTCTTAATGAACTCTAACAACTTTTATATAGATAATATAATAATAATCCTTAAATAACTATAGTACATTTCCTTACCTTTCTTCAAGATTTAAGAACAATAAGCTGATTTTCTAAATACATTTTTAAAATACTACATAGTCTTACTATCAGGAAATGGACCTATAAGAAGAACATTTTGGATTTAGAATGTGAGCAGTGATAACAAAAAGCTGGGCAAAGAAGTCGTTGGACCTACTCCAATGGGTTCAACCAGGGATGTGTAACTGGTGCAATTGAATCTCTTATTGGATGTTCCTATTAAATATCCTAATTAATCAACCATAATAAATTGTTTAAATCGGAGTTTGAATGGTCCTCATCCCCCCTGGGATACCTGGAAACTTCCAATAAAGGTCTGGTTTTTACTTTACTCCTCTAACACTGTTGCAAGGATCCTTTTTTTCTGTTTTGATTATAGACAACAGGGGGATGAGAGAAGCAGAACAGGAATTGTAATCCCAGAATGACAGAACATTCTGGGTTTAAAGGGACACACAGCATCATCAAAGGAATGTTTGAACATTTACAAAGACTCCAGAACTGTGACTTTGACTGGTCAGTCTCTCTGCTGGGAGCCTCCCAAAGGGCCTTCAGCCACTCCTCAGCCCTGGGCAGCAGCAGCATCACCTCTGCAGGGCCCAGCAGGGCTCTCCTGAGCTGCCCTTGCCCAGCTGCACACAGAGCCTGCCCCAGCCAGGGCCCTGCACACAGGCAGGTTTCTGTAGGGTCAGGCCGAGGGCACACAGGGTGGGATGGGCTCTGTGAGCGCTGGCAGGGACAAGGCACCTCTCAGGAGGGGATGTCCAGGCCCAGGGAGATGCTTCAGGGAAGCAGAGGGGGCTGAATAGAGCAGTGCTGGGGGAACAAGCCCATCCAGCCACTCACCTTCTCTCAGCCACAGGGAATCCTTTGCCTCTCACATCTCTCAGTGGCAAACTCTGAGTGCAGCAGGAATTCTGGGGATTTCTGACCTCAAAGAGACAGGAATCGTGTATGGGTAGGAAATCAATTCCTAAATCCAACCCCTGCCATCAATTTCTCTTAGAAGTGTAAGTGCAGATGGTAGCAAGACTTGCTGCAGTAGGAGTGATTCCCCTGACAGATCCTGAATATCCAGCCTTGTCCCTCTGCCACATGGCCACAATCCCAGGGCAGCAGGGCAGGGATGGCTCCTCCAGAGCCCCCACATACAACCCTTGCTGCTCCTGGCACACTCAGCCAGGACAACTGGAGCTCAGGCAGGGACCTGGGTGAAGGTTTTCCCAGAGCAGGAACAAAGGTGGGTGAGTCCCAGCAGGACAGGCTGCAGGGAATGGCCCAGGTTTGGCTCCAAGCAGCCTCTCCTGACTTGTCCCTGTCCTTTCTCCATGAACAGGTGCCCATGTGCAGCCACAGCAAATGTCCAACAGCAGCTCAATCAGCCACTTCCTCCTGCTGGCACTGGCAGACACGCGGCAGCTGCAGCTCCTGCACTTCTGCCTCTTCCTGGGCATCTCCCTGGCTGCCCTCCTGGGCAACGGCCTCATCATCAGCGCCGTAGCCTGCGGCCACCACCTGCACACACCCATGTTCTTCTTCCTGCTCAACCTGGCCCTCAGCGACCTGGGCTCCATCTGCACCACTGTCCCCAAAGCCATGCACAATTCCCTCTGGGACACCAGGAACATCTCCTACACAGGATGTGCTGCACAGCTCTTTTTCCTTCTGTTCTTCCTTGGAACAGAGCTTTCCCTCCTGACCATCATGTGCTACGACCGCTACGTGTCCATCTGCAAACCCCTGCACTACGGGACCCTCCTGGGCAGCAGAGCTTGTGCCCACATGGCAGCAGCTGCCTGGGCCAGTGCCTTTCTCTATTCAATGCTGCACACAGCCAATACATTTTCCCTGCCCCTGTGCCATGGCAATGCCCTGGGCCAGTTCATCTGTGATATCCCACAGATCCTCAAGCTCTTCTGCTCCAATTCCCACCTCAGGGAACTTGGGCTTCTTGTGGTTACTAGCAGTTTATCATTTTGTTGTTTTGTGTTCATTGTTTTCTCCTATGTACAGATCGTCAGGGCTGTGCTGAGGATCCCCTCTGAGCAGGGATGGCACAAAGCCTTTTCCACCTGCCTCCCTCACCTGGCTGTAGTCTCTCTCTTTGTCAGCACTGCAGAATTTGCTCACCTGAAGCCTGCCTCGATGTCCTCCCCATCCCTGGATCTAGCCCTGTCAGTTCTGCGCGATGAAATCCTGCTCAGCGTGGGCAACTGAGCCCTTGAAGGACTTAGTGTCAGGTCAAGGCTTCCTTTCCCTCCCAAAGCCTTCCCTTGGCAGCCTTGGGCAGGGGATTCATCCTCCCTCCCACCTCCTTCCCACAGACCTGCTCGGAACCACTCTGTGGGCACTTTCCATTCTCTGTGTCCGTCCTCAAGTGCAGTGCCAACCTGGGACAGTCCTGGCCCTGTCCTGAGGTCCCAGGAGCTCCCAGGCTGAGATGGAAATGCTCAGCCACACCAGGGCCCTGCCCCTGCCAGCAGCACCCCCACAAGCAGCAGCAGCAGCAGCAGCAGCAGCAGCTGCAGCAGCAGCTGCAGTCGCCTCTCAGCTGTTGGTGCCCCTGCACTGCAGCCCCTCCCGCTGGCACCAACGTTCCCTTGTGGCCTTGGAGACAGTCCTGAATCCATCCATGGGGTCACAGAGCCATGGAATCCCAAATTTCCAGATTCCTGGAATCCTAGAGTCATTGAATCCTGAGAACCACACTCAGAGGAGGAGGAAGAGGAGGAGGAGGAGGAGGAGGAGGAGGAGGAGGAGGAGAGGGAGGAGGAAGACGAGGAGGAGGAGGAGGAGGAGGAGGAGGAGGAGGAGGAGGAGGAGGAGGAGGACGAGGAGGAGGAGGATAAGGAGGAGGAAAATAAGGAGGAAGAGGAGGAGGAGGAGGAGGAAGAGAAGGAGGAAGAGGAGGAGGAGGAGAAGAAGGAGGAGGAGGAGGAGGAGGAGGACGAGGATGAGGACGAGGAGGATGAGGAGGAGGACGAGGAAAAGGATGAGGAGGAGGACGAGGAGGAGGACGAGGAGGAGGAGGACGAGGAGGAGGAGGAGGACGAGGACGAAGAGCACGAGGATGAGGAGGACGAGTAGGTGGAGGACGAGGAGGAGGAGGATAAGGAGAATGAGGATGAGGACGAGGACGACAAGGACGAGGAGGATGAGGAGGACGAGGAGGAGGAGGAGGAGGATGAGGAGGAGGACGAGAAGAAGAACGAGGAGGAGGAGGAGGAGGACGAGGAGGATGAGGAGGACGAGGAGGAGGACGAGGAGGACGAGGAGGAGGACGAGGAGGAGGATGAGGAGGAGGAAGAGGAGGAGGAGGAGGAGGATGAGGAGGACGAGGAGGACGAGGAGGAGGACGAGGAGGAGGATGAGGAGGAGGACGACGATGAGGACGACGACCACAACGATGACGACGAAGAGGAGGTGGAAGATGAGGAGGAGGAATAGGAGGAGGAAGAGAGAGAACAAGGACAAAGAGGATGATGATGAGGAGGAGGAGAACGAGGAGGAAGAGGAGAATGAGGATGAGGAGGAGGAGAAGGAGGACAATGACAAGGAGGATGAGGAGGGGGAGGAGAAAGAGGAGGAGCAGGAGGAGGAAAAGGAGGAGGAGGAAGACGACAAGGACTAGGGCAAGCACAAGGAAGATGAGGAGGAGGAGGAGGACAAGGAAGAGGAGGAGGCAGAGAAGCATGAAGAGGAGGAATAGGAGGAGGAAGAGAGAGGACAAGGACAAGGAGGATGATGAGGATGAGGAGGAGGAGGACAATGAAGATGAGGAGGAAAAGAAGAAGGATGAGGACGAGGACGAGGGGGAGAAGGATGAGGATGATGAAAACGATGAAGATGTAGAGGACAAGTAGGAGGAGGAGGAGGAGGAGGAAAAGGAAGATGAACAGGAGGAGGAGGACAAGGTGGAGAATAAAGAGGAGGAGAACAAGCATGACGAGGACCAGGAGGAGAAGGAAGAGGAGGATGATGATGAGCAGGATGGGGAGGACGAGGAGGAGGAATAGGCGGAGGATGAGGAGGAGGAGAATGAGGAGAATGAGGATGAGGAGGACAATGAGGAGGATGAGGAGGATAAGGATGCGGAGGATAAGGAGGAGGAGAATGAGGAGTAGGACAAGGATGAGGAAAAGGAGGAGGATGAGGAGGATAAGGAGGACGAGGAGGAAAAGGAGGACAAGGAGGAGGAGGATGAGGAAACGAGGAGGAGGAGGAGGAGGACGAGGAGGAGGACGAGGAGGACAAGGAGGACGAGGAGGAGGACGAGGAGGAAGACGAGGAGCAGGATGAGGAGGACGAGGAGGAGGACGAAGAGGACGAGGAGGACAAGGAGGAAGACGAGGAGGAGGACAACGATGAGAACGATGACGAAGAGGAGGTGGAAGATGAGGAGGACGAATAGGAGGAGGAAGAAAGAGAACGAGGACAAGGAGGATGATGAGAAGGAGGAGGAGAACGAGGAGGAAGAGGAGAATGAGGATGAGGAAAAGGAGGAGGAGGAGGAGAATGACAAGGAGGATGAAAAGAGGGAGGAGGAGGAGGAGGAGGACGAGGACGAGGATGAGGATGAGGAGGAGGATGAGGAGGATGAGGAGGACCAGGAGGAGGAGGAGGAAGATGAGGATGAGCAGGATGGGGAGGACGAGGAGGAGGAAGAGGAGGAAGATGAGGAGGAGGAGAAGGAGGAGAATGAGGATGAGGAGGACAATAAGGAGAATGAGGAGGATAAGGATGCAGAGGATAAGGAGGAGGAGGATGAGGAGGAGGACAAGGATGAAGAAAAGGACGAGGATGAGGAAAAGGACGAGGATGAGGAGGATGAGGAGGACAAGGAGGACGAGGAGGACAAGGAGGACAAGGAGGAGGAGGACGAGGAAGACGAGGAGGAGGAGGAGGAATAGGAGGATAAGGAGGATGAGAATGAGAATGTGGAGGAGGACAATGAGGAGGAGGAGGAGGAGCAGGAGGAGGAGGAGGACGAGGACGAGGATGAGGAAAAGGATGAAGATGCAGAGGACAAGGAGGATGAGGAGGAGGAGGAGGAGAATGACGAGGAGGATGAGTATGAGCAGAATGCGGAGGACAAGGAGGAAGAGGAGGAAGATGAGGAGGAGGACAAGGATGAGGAAAAGGACGAGGATGAGGAGGACAAGGCGGACTGGGAGGACAAGGAGGACAAAGAGGAGGAGGACGAGGAAGACAAGGAGGAGGAGGAGGAATAGGAGGATAAATAGGATGAGAATGAGGATGTGGAGGAGGACAAGGAGGAGGACGAGAAGGAGGTGGAGGACAACGACGAAGACGAGGACGAGGAGGATGAGGAGGAGAAGAAGCATGAGGACGAGGACGAGGACGAGAAGGATGAGGATGAGGAAAAGGATGAAGATGCAGAGGACAAGGAGGATGAGGAGGAGGAGGAGGAAGAGGAGAAGGAGGACGAGGACGAGGATGAGGATGAGGAGGAGGAGGACGAGGAGGAGGACGAGGAGGAGTACAAGGACGAGAATGAGAACGAGGAGGACGAGGAGAATGAGGAGGGGGAGGAGGACGAGGAGGAGGACGAGGACGAGGAAGTCCTCCTTGTACTCTGCATCTTCATCCTTTTCCTCATCCTCATCCTTCTCCCACTCGTCCTTATCCTCATCCTTCTTCTCCTCCTCCTCTTCCTTGTCCTCCTCCTCTTCATCCTCATCATCCTCCTTGTCCTTGTCCTCTCTCTTCCTCCTCCTATTCCTCCTCTTCATGCTTCTCTGCCTCCTCCTTTTCCTTGCCTTCCTCCTCCTCCTCATGTTCCTTTTGCTTGCCCTAGTCCTTGTCGTCCTCCTCCTCCTCCTCTTCCTCCTCCTGCTCCTCCTCTTTCTCCTCCCCCTCCTCATCCTCCTTGTCATTGTCCTCCTCCTCCTCCTCCTCCTCATCCTCATTCTCCTTGTCCTGGTTCTCTCTCTTCCTCCTCCTATTCGTCCTCCACATCTTCCACCTCCTCTTCGTCATCGTCGTTGTCGTCGTCGTTGTCGTCGTCGTTGTCGTCGTCATCCTCCTCGTCCTCCTCGTCCTCCTCGTCCTCCTCCTCGTCCTCCTCCTCGTCCTCCTCCTCGTCCTCCTCGTCCTCCTCCTTGTCCTCCTCCTCCTCCTCCTTGTCCTTGTCCTCATCCGCGTCCTCCTCCTCCTCATCCTCCTCCTCCTCCTCCTCCTCGACCTCCTCGTCCTCCTTGTCCTCTGCATCTTCATCCTTTTCCTCATCTTCATCCTTCTCCTCCACGTCCTCGTCCTCATCCTTCTTCTCCTCCTCCTCCTCGTTGTCCTCATCCTCCTCATCCTCCTCATCCTCCTTGTCCTTGTCTTCTCTCTTCCTCCTCCTATTCCTCCTCTTCATGCTTCTCTGCCTCCTCCTCTTCCTTGTCCTCCTCCTCCTCCTTATTTTCCTTGTGCTTGCCCTAGTCCTTTTCGTCTTCCTCCTCCTCCTCCTCCTCATTTTCCATGTGCTTGCCCTAGTCCTTTTCATCTTCCTCCTCCTCCTCGTCCTCCTCCTGCTCCTCCTCCTCCTCCTCCTCCTCTGTGTGTGGTTGTCAAGATTCAATGACTCTAGGATTCCAGGAACCTGGAACTCTGGGATTCCATGGCTCTGTAACCCCATGGATGGATTCAGGACTGTCTCCAGGGCCACAAGGGAACGTTGGTGCCAGTGGGAGGGGCTGCAGTGCAGGGGCACCAACAGCTGAGAGGCGACTGAGCTGCTGCTGCTGCTGCTGCTGCTGCTGCTGCTGCTGCTGCTGCTGCTACTGCTGCTGCTTGTGGGGGTGGCAGGTGGAAAAGGCTTTCTGCCGTCCCTGCTCAGAGGGGATCCTCAGCACAGCCCTGACGATCTGTACATAGGAGAAAACAATGAACACAAAACAACAAAATGATAAACTGCTAGTAACCACAAGAAGCCCAAGTTCCCTGAGGTGGGAATTGGAGCAGAAGAGCTTGAGGATCTGTGGGATATCACAGAAGAGCTGGCCCAGGGCATTGCCATGGCACAGGGGCAGGGAAAATGTATTGGCTGTGTGCAGCATTGAATAGAGAAAGGCACTGGCCCAGGCAGCGGCTGCCATCTGGGCACAAGCTCTGCTGCCCAGGAGGGTCCCGTAGTGCAGGGGTTTGCAGATGGACACGTAGCGGTCATAGCACATGATGGTCAGGAGGGAATACTCTGCTCCAAGGAAGAACAGAAGGAAAAAGAGCTGTGCAGCACATCCTGTGTAGGAGATGTTCCTGGTGTCCCAGAGGGAATTGTGCATGGCTTTGGGGACAGTGGTGCAGATGGAGCCCAGGTCGCTGAAGGCCAGGTTGAGCAGGAAGAAGAACATGGGTGTGTGCAGGTGGTGGCCGCAGGCTACGGCGCTGATGATGAGGCCGTTGCCCAGGAGGGCAGCCAGGGAGATGCCCAGGAAGAGGCAGAAGTGCAGGAGCTGCAGCTGCCGCGTGTCTGCCAGTGCCAGCAGGAGGAAGTGGCTGATTGAGCTGCTGTTGGACATTTGCTGTGGCTGCACATGGGCACCTGTTCATGGAGAAAGGACAGGGACAAGTCAGGAGAGGCTGCTTGGAGCCAAACCTGGGCCATTCCCTGCAGCCTGTCCTGCTGGGACTCACCCACCTTTGTTCCTGCTCTGGGAAAACCTTCACCCAGGTCCCTGCCTGAGCTCCAGCTGTGCTGGCTGAGTGTGCCTGGAGCAACCAGGGCAGTGTGTGGGGGCTCTCAAGGAGCCATCCCTGCCCCGCTGCCCTGGGTTTGTGGCCATGGGGCAGAGGGACAAGGGTGAATATTCAGGATTTTTCAGGGGAATCACTCCTACTGCAGCAAGTCTTGCTACCATCTGCACTTACACTTCTAAGAGAAATCAATGGCATGGGTTGGATTTAGGAATTGATTTACTACCCACACACGATTCCTGTCTCTTTGAGGTCAGAAATCCCCAGAATTCCTGCTGCACTCAGAGTTTGCCACTGAGAGATGTGAGAGGCAAAGTATTCCCTGTGGCTGAGAGAAGGTGAGTGGCTGGATGGGCTTGTTCCCCCAGCACTGCTCTATTCAGCCCCCTCTGCTTCCCTGAAGCATCTCCCTGGGCCTGGACATCCCCTCCTGAGAGGTGCCTTGTCCCTGCCAGCGCTCACAGAGCCCATCCCACCCTGTGTGCCCTTGGCCTGACCCTACAGAAACCTGCCTGTGTGCAGGGCCCTGGCTGGGGCAGGCTCTGTGTGCAGCTGGGCAAGGGCAGCTCAGGAGAGTCTTGCTGGGTCCTGCAGAGGTGATGCTGCTGCTGCCCAGGGCTGAGGAGTGGCTGAAGGCCCTTTGGGAGGCTCCCAGCAGAGAGACTGACCAGTCAAAGTCACAGTTCTGGAGTCTTTGTAAATGTTCAAACATTCCTTTGATGATGCTGTGTGTCCCTTTCAACTCAGAATGTTCTGTCACTCTGGGATTACAATTCCTGTTCTGCTTCTCTCATCCCCCTGTTGTCTACAATCAAAAGAGAAAAAAAAGAACCCTTGCAACAGTGTTAGAACAGTGAAATTTAAACCAGAACTTCACTGGAAGCTTCCAGGTGTCCCAGTGGGGATGAGGCACACCCAGCCCCTGATTTCAACAATTTGTTAATGTTGATTATTTAGGATATTTAACAGGAACATCCAATGGGAGATTCAGTACCCAGTTACACACCCCTGGCTCAACCCACTGGAATAAGTCCAGGGCCTTCTTTGTCCCAGTTTTTCTTAACACTGCTCACATTCAAAACCAAAAATACTCTTCTTGTGGGTTCTTTCTCTGATAAAAAGATTATATAGCACTTTAAAAATGTATTTAGACAGGTTATAGTTCTAAAATCTAAGAGAAGGTAAGGAAACATACTAGAGTTAATTAAGGAACATAAATACATTAAATATATAATAGTAGTTAAAAGGAGTTATTTAAGAGTTTAATAGAGTTAGTTAAGGATTATAATTTTAAAACTACGTAACAGTAATTTACAGAACTATGAATATATGAAAAATATATAAAAAGCAAAAATATTTTTATCATCATCACAACTTCATCATCCTTCTTCAAGAAGAAAATTGAAAACACTCTCAGGAAAGCTCCTGACCTTTACAGCAAACCCAGGCTTACCTTCTTTGGGAAGTGCCCTCTGGAGCTGGTCTGGAGCTGGGAGCAGCCCTGCCCCAGCCAGCCCCTCTCAGCAGCAGCACCTGCCCTGCTCAGGGTGGCTCCTTCCCCCCACAGCTCCTGGCCAGCGCTGGGAGCAGCTCCAGGGCCGGCTGAGAGCTGTCCCTGGCAGGCAGCAGAGTCCCTGGCCCAGCACAGCGCCCTGGGCTGCAGGACCCTGCTCTGCAGGACAGCCTTGGGCACCCCTGGCTGCTCTGCACAGGAGATGAGCAGAGAATGCACTCACAGGGTCTGTGGGCATTGGCATGTTCCAGCTTTAGGAGATCTCTCCAGGAGCTGCAGCTGCATTGTCCTGCAGCCAGAGGTTCCTGTGCCAAGGGCTGGCAGTGATTCTGCCCCAGGCACTTCTCAGCCCCTTCCCAGCCCTGACTGATTGAAGCTCTCTGTGCCTCTGTGCTGTGCCCGCGCTGGCTGCAGGCAATGCCCCAACCCTGCTGGGCTGGCAGAAGAGCTGCTCAGCAAGAGAAATGTGCTTTTGAAGCTCTGCTTGGTTACCAGGATCACCCTCTGTGCCAGGAGCCTGGCCCAGCTCAGCAGCACAGACACAGCACAAGGACTTTAATGACCCTCTGGGGCTTTGTGCTCAGGCCCTGAACATCAGGCCCTGAGAGGGAGCTGAAGAAACCTCTCCAGAACTCCAAGTCACAATCCAACTCCAAAGTTTCTTGGACTTTTAATGGGTCCCACTGAGGGACATGACTGAGAAATTGTCCCCAGACCCCAGGCAGATCAGAGAACTGGAGGCACTGATGCCAGGTGGGGACAAAGAGAAGCCAAGTCTTGGTGCCCTGGGGCACAGCAGGGTCTGTGCCACCAAGGGCTGTGAGGAGACACCTTTTCCTGAGGCCCTGGGGCCTCCTGGCACAGCCCCAGCCAGGCTGGGCACTGTCAGCCCCTGGTCCTGCCCTCAGCATCCCCCCCATGCCCACATCCCAGTGGCCTCAAGGATCTCCTGGAAGGAGTCCCTGGGGAGCCCTGGTCAGGAATGGCTCCTTCATGCTCCCAGAACGTCAGTTCTTTGCAGGTAATTGATATTTCTCATTTCATATAGACTCTGTGAGAGGTCTGGGCAATCATGGGCCCAATTATCCGCTTTAACAAGTCCCTTGAGAGTTTTGTACTGACACTTAGTGGGGCTCATTAATGCTTTGAGATATTCAACTTTATTAAGGTATTTTGGATTGTCCTTTCAAAACTGAGGGGTTTTTGTGCCGTTTTGAGTCTCTGAGAGGTTTTTGTGCAATCCTGGACTCCAATTCTCTCCTCCAAGGAGTCCATGAGGAGCCTGTGTTGGGGATGAACCTCAGTGGGTCCCATTAATGGCTGGAGATACTTTGGGGTTTTCTTCTGACTTAGACTCCGGGAAAAGTTTGTGCAATCTCCTCTCAGGCCCTGAGGTTCCAGGGCTCAGCTCCAAAGGCACCACGGGGCTCATTAAGATCAAGCAAGTCCTGACAAACCATGGCTCTGCTTTGATATCCCACTTGTCTGGGGCAGTTCATCAGGAAGTTTCTGTAGTGGTTTTGGTCCACCAATTTGAGATTTCTCGGCCAATGCATTAATTAGTGTAGTGGGTTCAGTGTTGGCTAATTACCAGTGCACTCACGAGAATATACTTACTAATTTCCTGCTATGAGATAGGATTAGGAGAAAGGCATAGTAGGCTCAAACTTTAACAGTATAAGGAAAATTTTGTTAAAAAAACTAAAAGAAAGAATGATAAGGATCAGAACAAAACTTTCAGAACACCTCCCCTCTCCATACAACCTTTTTTTACATACTGATTATATAAAAAGACAAACCAAAAAATTTTCAATCACTTTACCACCTCTAGAATAGTCTTTCTTTAGTTCACTTAGGGAGTGGAGTCTCTCTTTCTTGCTATGGAGACTTCTCCACAAGAAAACAGTGCTCTTGCGGCTCTCAATTTCCACAAAGAGCAGCTGCCTGGAGAAATCTGCAATTTCGAAGTCCCTCACATTTTTTCACAGCTTTTCCCAAGGCTGTGTTTATGGGTCGTATCAGCGTATGAGGTATTGGTTTAAAGATGAGCTGTTTAAGAGCAACAGTTCTCTTAATCTCTTTCTGAAATCATCGTCATCTGTGGGAAGAGAGGTCTTCTCTCCCTGGGGCACAGGGTCTCATCACTATGCTCTCTTTCTCTGTTGAAACATCTCATGAGATCACAGCTATTGCAATATTTGCTTAATTTAGCATGGAGACCATTAATGAAACAAGTCATCTCCCCATAGTTTTCAATGTGTTATAGGGAAAAATAGAATCTGATGTATCAATGACATCCTTCTCCACAGCTTTACCAGAGGATTTCAGCCCCAAGATCAAGGCATCTCCTCATCCCTCCCATCTGGGACTCAACTTCTCCTTCCCTGCCCTCGGTGTGTTCATGCTGCTCCTCTGTGTGCCTGCCCTATGTCCTTTTCTCTCACTGGAGGGAGGATGGCAGCACTGCAGAGTCAATATCTCCCGGGGCTGCAGATGGTTCCGTGATCCCGGCCGGGCTCGGTGCTTGCGGCCGGAGCTGTTTTGCCATGGAGGTTTCTGCAGCGGCTGCGCTGGGGCTGTGTCAGGCTGGGCCGCGCTGGGGCAGGGCCAGGATCTCAGCAGCCAGGCCAGAGCCCAGCAGCAGCACGGGCGGGGCCGATGGCTTCTCCTGCCCTGCCCGCCGGCTGCGGGCGAAGCCCAAGGGCGGCAGAGCCTTGGCCGAGCCGGCCCGGCCCGGGGCTGCTCCTGGGGCCCGGTGGATCCTGGCCGGGCCCGGGCTGGCGGCGGGCCAGGGCTCGGCAGGGCCAGATGTCAGCACCCGCAGCCACGGCCCGGCCTCGGCCCCGTGGCCTCCCCTGCCCTGCCCGGCAGCCGATGGCGCCTGGCGGCTCCCTGGGAAGGGGCCCGGCCCCACGGCAGGAGCCGCCCGGCCCCACGGCCGAGACGGGGCTGGGCCGGCCTTGGCACCTCTGTGGGGCCAGAAGGGAGAGAGATCCAGCCAGGCTTTCTCATCTACAACTTGTCCATATGTAGCGGTCATGTGCTTGAGCCCCCAAAACCTCTCATTGGGAGATCTCTGGGTCCTCTCCAAGGTATTTTCTAATAAAAATATTAAGCTCATGGTCTGTGAAAATTACCAGAGGACAGGGCTAACCCATCCTGTCTGTCCTGGCTACTTTTGTCTGGGGGCAATCCTTGGATATACGGACTTTAGGAGGCCACATTCTATATTTGGCCATGGACCATGGACAAGAAGACCATTTCTTTTCCACAGGAATGAAGGAACAGAGCCCCAGTGTTTCAGAGGCAGATGAAAGGTGACCACCACAGTGCAAGGACAGCCAGAGCTGGCTGTTTTTTCCTAAGACATAGCCTTGCATACAGGAAATTGTTTAGGAAGAATACCAGTTTTGGCAATGGGCATCTGAACACAGACAGTTCTTTTCTATAGCAAGGAAAGCACATAGCCCCTTTGCTCCAGGAGCTGATGAGAAGCAGCCCTTGACATCCCAAGATCAGCCAGACCTGTCAGGTGGCCCCTGGCAGGCCAACCCAGCCAGACCTGTTCCATGTTCCCCTCATTCCATGGAGCCCCACAGTGTCCCAATGGTCCCTTGCTTCCAGGAGGCCCTGAGGTGTCACAATGCCCCCTTGGTGACACCAGGCCCTGAAGGGTTGGAATGGTCTCCATGGTTCCATCAGGTCCCACAGAGTCATAATGGTCTCTGGGTCCATGAAGCCCCACGGTGTCACCATGGCCCCTTGGTTCCATGGGCTCCAGTGGTGCCACAATGATCCCCTTGGTTCCATGAGGTGCCCACAGTGTCACAGGGATCTCCATGGGAAGGAAAGGACCAAGCCCCAGTGTGGCAGGGGCAGCCACCAGAGGCCAAGGCCAGAAAGATTTGATGGTACTGGCAGATTTTGTCTGGGAGCAGCCCTTGAATATAGGGAATTTTAGAGGTGGAATCCCAGTTTCAGACATGGACAGTTGAAGGAGGATGGTTCTTTCCATAGGAAGGAAAAGATGGAACACCAGTGTTTGAGGGGCAGATGAAAGGCAGCCGTCAGAGGCCAATGGCAGCCAGACCTCTCTTTCCTGGTAGCTTTTGTCTGAAAGTAACCCTTGGATGTAGGGAATTTGGGAGGTGGAAGCCAAATTTCAGCCATTTCTGCATAGATAAGGATGGTTCTTTTCCATATGGAGGAAAGCACTGTTGTGTTCCGCCACAGCAAAGGGCACAACAACTGCCCCAGGACCCAGAGTCTCAGACATCAGGCAGACACCAATAACCAACAGCATAAGGAAGGCAACAGGACAGGTCTTGGTTTAAAAAAAACGAGGATTCTTCATTTTCCCACAGACCAACACAAGAAACAAGGTGGTAGGGTCAAGATTTTCTATTACAGGGTAGGGGTGGAGTTTAGGATCAAGGTCCAATATTAAGAGGAGCAGGAGACTGCAAAGGGGTGGATCGAGGAGGACAATCAATGGAAAAAACTACAGTGGTGACATTGCAGCAAAATTGAAACCAATAAGGGTACAGAAAAAGAATATTCTGGGGCCTTTCCTCATTTGATCAGATAGGGTGGAGTGTCTTTTCCCAGGCTTTCAGGGGCACACCCCACAGCGTGGAGGGGTGGAATCTTCTTTAAGTCATGCTCTCACCGGATGCTGTGTCTGGGTAGAATTCCTACCTCATTGGGCAGGGGCACTCTACACCTTTGGTGCCATTATTTCTTTCTCTGGCTGTTTTATACAATGAAATGAAACTCCAGCATTTGTGGAACCACCCTTCAATCCCTCCGAGGCTACTCCTGTTCTGTCCTCAGTCTGCACACAACTGAGCCCAGAGCCTGCAGCCTCTACCTGCTCGTTATGTGATGCAGCCTTCAAACCCCATCTTGGGAGATATTTGGGTCCTCCCCAAGATCTGTGAAAATGGAAAAATAGTTATCAAAATTATTTTCTCCCAAGTCTAGCAGTGGTCAATATTTCTAAAGTGAATGAGAGTGGATTTAAATTTGTTAGAAGGAGGAAATATTTTACAGTGATGAGAGTGTCACAAAATGGCAAATGTTTTTCCAGAGAAGTGGATTTTCCATCCCAGGAATGCTCAAAAATCAGGGCATGTGTGCAACCTGACCCAGTGAAATCCCCTCCCAAAGGATGGAATTCCTGTTGTGTGGGTTCTCGGATGTGCTGGGTGCCCTCACAACTCTTCTGACCAGAATGTCTGCTGAGGGCAGCCAGGCTGCTGCAGGGCAGTGATCTTACAGCCATCACCATGGCAGCCCTGTCCCCTGGGCCTGGCTCTCCCCTTTCCTCTGCCCCTGCCTTGTCTCTGCTGGCATGAAGAGTTTTGTTGATAATATCTTGTCCCCAAGGTGCTGGGCCAATGGCTTCCCCGTCAGGCTCCTGGAGCAGAAGTGGCTTTTCAGAGCCCAGCCAGAAATGAGCCCTGAGGCAGCAGCTCTGCAGCGCTGGCCACCAGGCTGGGTTGCAAGGGAGGCTTCTGGCCATGCCCTGCAAGCAGCTGCTGCTGCCAAGGTGCCTTTGGTGCCTCGGGCTGTCCCTGGCACAGCTCCCAGCACGGCACTCTGCCCTTGTGCCCGAGGCCTTCCCTGTGCTGGGGCTGGCCTGGGGCTGTTCCTGCAGCGGGACCTGCCCTGCTCCTGGCACAGGAAAGGCAGTTCCTGCTGGAGCAGGAGGCTCTGCCTGCAATGGGCTCAAACCACTCCAGCAAGGACCTCTTGACTTCAAAATTGCTTCCTAGAGCAGAATATCCTAGAATTGTTATAGATTCTGGACTGTGGAGTAAATAATTCTGATTAAGAGCTTACTGTCTAGTCATGATCTGATTGTATTTATATAAATATATCTGGTATTCCATTAATCCTGTAGGAAAAATTGCATTGACAAATTGTTCAATTCTACCTGTCCAATCATTTGTACATAAACCTTTGACAAGTTCTGGGGCTGGGTGTGGTTTCAGTCACTCCCAGTCTCCTCTCTTAAAAGGAATTTTAGAAGTCTGTAGGCCCTGCAGGGGTCTGAGGATCCATGGTGGCTGTTGGGTGTCATTTTTCCATCTCATGACTCAGCAGGAGTTTCTCCAATAATGAAATAAAGGTTTTGCCTGAAGCTCCCACTCTGCACATGACAGGAGTGTGTGTGACATCCTGGATCTTTGGCAGCCTGGGGACTCCTGGGATGTCACTGTGGAGCCCCCGTGAGTGCCTGTAACAGATCGGTGCCTTTGCAGCCCAAGGTGCCCTGGGAAGTCACCATGGAATGGCTGTGACTGCCTCTGACCACACGTCTCTTTGCCATCCCCAGAAACCCTTGGGAGGTCTCCATGGAGCCCCTAGCTCTGTGTGTTACATTCCAGCTCTTGAACAGCCTGGAGACTCTTGGAAAGTCCCCATGGAACCCGTCTGAGGTCCAGTGACAAATCTCATCCTAAGGAGGCAACCATCACCAGGAAACCCTGTTGCTATGGTCAGTTTCCATGGCAACCATCCCCAGCCCCTGTTGCTATGGTCAGTCCCTGGGCAGCTCCATGGATACCCCATGCCAGGGGTGGTTGCCATGGACAGCAGCTCAGGCCTGGAGCCAGAATCTGTTGCCATGGCAACCATTGGCACTCCCATCCCCAGGCTCATGGGATCCCAGAACCACAGAATTGGCTGAGCTAAGAGGGACCCATCAGGATCCTCGAGTCCAACTGCTGGCCCTGCACAGGACACCCCAACACTGCCAGCCTGGGCCTGGTAGCGCTGTCCAAACGCTGCTGGAGCTCAGAGAGCCCTGGAGCTGTGACCCTTCCCTGGGGAGCCTGGGCAGTGCCCTGTAGTAGATAGGGACAGACAAACGGAAGATTTCGGGATGTGACGGAAAGAAAGACCCCTTCCCCCTCTCACCCTGCAACATGTTATCCATTACCCCAAAGAATGTAACCACACCTAACCCAGTAGTTTTCCACTCCTGACTAACCCTAGAGACCCTGCCAACCCCCCCTGACGTAGCAGAGTCCCCCAAGACTATTTAAACCCATGAGATAAGATAATAAACGCTTTTGACCGTCCACCACATTGGTGTCCAGTGCGTGTTGTTAGCCCGAGTGGCCCAGGGGAGACTGGGCTGCCGTGCTGTTCCTTGAAACCAGGTCGCCTTGCCTTCCCCTGAAGGCAACAGTGCCCCAGCAGCCTCTGGGCAAAAACCTTTTCCTGAGATCCAACCTAAGCCTGCCTCGACTCGGCTGCAGCCGGTCCCTCCACTCCTGTCCCTGGGCACCAGAGTGAAGAGGTTCCCTCAGCCCCAGCCAGGGACCCGCTCCCAAGGCTGCTGCCATGGCCACCAGGCCTGGCACCAGCTGGGATGTTCGGTTTCCACAGGCCAGGATTCAGGAATGGGATTCCCCAATTTCCTACTCCCGCTAAAACCCTGCTGGCACTCATTGCCCTCCCACCTACCACTGAAGGAAAAAAGGGAAAGATCCCAGACTGGGATAAGAACAATTTACTGGGAACAGCAATGAGATAAGGAACAAACAGAAACAGAAAAAATATTGAAAACAGAAGGGGTAAGAAAAACTATTTACAGGGTAAACTCCATCACCATCAATTGTATCTTTTTGGCTACATGTTTCCTCCTGCATGGAAAGGACACCCTTCTCCTCAGGGAAAGAGAGAGTCCCTTTCCTGCCCCTGGCAATAACCTGAGGTGGGAGCGAATGTAGTGACAGGGCCATGGCCAGACCCTCATGTTCTTCAATCCCATATCAGGCCATTGGCAGGGGCAGGAAAAGGAACAGGTGTCTTCTCAGCATGGATCACAGGGAACATGGATCACCAGGGCTCTTCCCAATGTGGTCTTCCAATGGGGGATGAAGCTGGAGCAGTGCACAAAGCTCTTCCTGCAGCTGGGGAATTTTCAGGACTTCCCTTACCGGTGGCTCCGTTGGTGTTTGGTCAATTCAGAGCTCCGGGTAAAGGCCTTCCCACACAGGGGACACAAGTAGGGCCTCTCCCTGGTGTGGATGCGCCGGTGCCTGACAAGGTTGCACTTGTGCTTGAAGCCTTTGCCACAGTCGGGGCAGAGGAAACGCCTCTCCTTGGTGTGAATCCGCTCATGGAGGAGGAGATTTGAGCTGCTGTGAAACCCCTTCCCACAGGTGGGGCACATGTAGGGCTTCTCCCTGGTGTGGATGCGCTGGTGCAGGATGAGGTGGGAGTTTTGCTTGAAGAGTTCCTGCAGACAGGACAGCTGAAAGGCCTCTCATCCGTGTGAATCCGCTGGTGTCTGAGGAGACCGGAGATGCTGTGAAACCTATTCTGACACTCAGGACACTCATAGGGCCTGTCCTCAGTGTGGATGCGTTGGTGGATGATGAGGTCAGAGCTCCGTCTGAAGCCCTTCCCACATTCCCCACACTCATAGAGCCATTCCCCGGTGCGGATGTGTTGGTGTCTGACAAGGTGAGAGTTGGAGCTGAATCCCTTCCCACACTCCCCACACTTGTAGGGCCTCTCCCCAGTGTGGATGTGTAAGTGGCTGACAAGGTGGGAGTTGCAGGTGAAGCCCTTCCCACACTCCCCACACTCGTAGGGCCATTCCCGAGTGTGGATCATCAGGTGTTGTTTCAGATTGTTGCTCCGCCTGAAGCTCTTCCCACACTCCAAGCACTTGTAGGGCTTGTCCCCATCAGAAGGCTGCTCAGGGACCACCAGCTCCGAGCTCTGGCTGAAGCTCTGCCCACCTTCCTGGCCCAGAGTGGGTCTTTCCTCCTCAGAGCATCCTGGGCTGGGCTTGCAGCCCCTCCTCCTGTGAGATCTCCAGGGATTTTCCTCCCTGTTGGATTCCTGTGCTGTGGAGTTGCTCAAAATCGCTTCTTCCATGAGGTTCTGCTGCAGGGATTTGTCCTTCCTGGTCTCCATCCTCAGCTCCTGCTCTGGGGGAGGAAGGACAAGGAGAGGATGGGATTTGCCTCCATGCCAGAGGGAAGGGCAAGCAGATCCCCCCAGTGTGTCCCTGGCAGGAGGGCACCGGCAGCGGGGCTGTCCTGCAGCTGGGGGCTGTGCTGGGCTGGGAGATGGAGCAGGAGAGAGGGGGAAAGGGGCACTGACTTCCTCCTCACCTGCCTCGGTGTCCCAGGGCATCTTCCTCGCAGCCTCCTCCTCCATCCAGCCAAAGTTTGGGAATGGAAAATCCTGTTTTGGAAGGAATACAAAGGATGAGCACAGTGAGTTTTGTACTGGCTTCAAAGCAAACTAGGGAGAGAGTCTAAGCCAGAATGACAATTGAATAAGAAAATTAAGATCAAAGCAATGATACAGAAACACTGGTTTAAACTCACAGAGTCAGGATATAACTTGACGCCCCGTTTCTCAGGGTAGTGGTAGCAGTCTGATGAACTGGTGGCTGCAGTCCGGCTGGAGTGATGAACGTTATTCTTTCAAAGCTGTGATCCTGTAGAAGGGTCTGGTCTTCCTCTGAAGGTCCAGTGATGCTTATGGAGCTCTTGTCCTCTGGGAATCCAGTAGGCAAGGTGGTCATGGTGTTGCAAGGGTGATATTATATCCAGGCAGGAATGCTTGGTTCCTCCCCCTGGGCGGAGCATCCCACAATGGGATGATGTAATTTTATCAGTGCTGCAGTGACACTCAATGGCCCATTAAGAGAAGATGGCCCCTGGAGGGCGTTATCAGGGCTGAGGCATGGAAGAGATAAAGAACACTGCCCCACCTGTTGATAACAGTTTATGGAGATGGGGACTGAAAACACTTTTGGTTACATCTGACACTGTAACCGGAAACAGTGAGGCAATCCCTGCTCGGGGTGGGAGGTGAACACCACCCCCCTTACCCAAACTGGCTCAGGTGTAAAACCCCCACCCTGGGAAGGCCACGCACACAGGGGACAATGTCACACTTGCCCTGCCCCAGGGGAGATCTCTGTCCCTGTCACCCCCTTGCTTTCCCCCCTTTTCTCTTTCCTTCCATCTCTCTCTCTACCTCACATTTACTGTTCAATAAAATCCACTTTGGATTTGGTCTCCTTAGCACCTGAATTGGGGCAGAGGCATATCTCTAACAATTTTATTATCCAGATTGCAACATTATTTTTGCACAATGAGTTCAGGGCACTGTTGACTGACCCCAGGTGTCTTTGACAACAGTCTAGTTCCCTCTTCTGCGGAGCATGTGGCTCTTTCTGGAGGAACTCTTGGAAACTTGGATGCAGCTTCCTCTGAGTGACTTTTGGGAGAAATTGTGAGGAAAATGGCTGTTCTGGGTGGCCAGTGTAAAGAAAATATTTTGTTTTCCTTCCTTGAAAAGTTTGTTAAAACCACTGGAGGAAAGGGAACAAATGATACCAGAGAGACTGATAAGGATCATTCACCCCACAGTGAGGAACACAAGGCTACTTAAATCCTACGATTTAAGTTACGATTTTAGCTACCTAGCTCAGGTAGCTAAATTCCCAAGTAGCTCCTGAATTCACAATCTTGTGGGCTTTTCCAAATATGAGAATCATTATTTCTTCATCCCTGTCCTTTGTGACACCTACACAGACCTTTCCCTTCCTTTTATAATCTGTATTGGGCCAAATTTCCACATTTCTCTTTTTGGAACCTGCCAGCATCTGAGTTGGAGCTCTGCTGGAACTGATGAAATTTGGAATTGCCACAGAATTGCTTCTGTTGTTGGTTTATTAATGTTTGGGATTTATTTGCATTTCCATCACAAGTGACTTGTGGGACGAGCAAATATTCCTCAAGGC
This sequence comes from Lonchura striata, assembly GCF_050655825.1. Lineage (NCBI taxonomy): Eukaryota > Metazoa > Chordata > Aves > Passeriformes > Estrildidae > Lonchura > Lonchura striata. Next base: position 2,720,134 of record NC_140735.1, on the reverse strand, counting down.
TTTTTATGGAGTGATAAGTTTAATTTCTGATGAGTTTGTTTTCTCTAGTGCCCAGGGCATGTTCAAGGGGTTTTTGGTTTTCATTTGGCCCTAATTTTCTTCTGATTTGTATTTTTCACTTAAAAACACCTGAAAAATGACTAAAATTATTATTGCTAGAGATGTCAAAAGTCCCACCATTTAAGAGGTATTTGAGGTGGAATTTATTCTTTGGGAACATATTCTGGGGGATCTGTTGGTTCTTGGGGGATATCTGGTAGTATTTTCCATATCTTTGCACTCCAAAAGCCAAGGTGGATTTGTCTGTCACCTCAAAATGACTCAATCCCACTCGAAACCCCAAAATCTTTCCCCAAAATAGGTGAACCCTACCTCAAAATGGTTGGTTCCCACCTCAGTCCCATGCCAAAATTACTCACTTCCACAGCCTCCAGGGTGATATGGGGTTGGAAGGAGATCAGGAGAAGTGAGATCCAAATTTGAGGGTGTGGGGTCAGGATTGTGTGGGGCTGGGTGGGTGTGATTTATTTTGATAATAAGTAAAACTATCAGAATTATTGATTTCTGTCCCATTCATTTTCTGTCAGTTCTGATTTGATTTTCAGAGTGCCGCCTTCTCAGCTGATTTTTTTTGTGTCCTCCTGTCCCAGACTGCAAAGCAAGATGTGTTCTATTTGCCATCTGTATGGCAGTTGTCCTGTGTTAAGTGGGCAGTTTTTCCTTATCTCTTCCACAATCAATCCTCCCTCAGGGGAGACATCTGCTTCAACAGATAATGAATCATTGAATGTCACTGCATGACTGATAAGAACTGTAACATCCCATTGTGAGATGTTCTGCCCAGAGGGAGGAGCCAAGCATTCCTACCTGCATCTAGTCTTGAGATTCTGGCCTACCAACACAGCTTTTCCTGTGCTGGATTTCCCAGAGGAACAGCTGCATCTTCCTCTTCAGAAGAAGACTCCCTTTTCTACATGATCACTTCTCCAACAGAACCACACCTGACACTCCTGGAGGGCTGCAGCTACAATTCCAATTGGACTGCGGCCAACACCCTGTCCAACAGAGTGTCAGGATGTATTCTGACTCTGTCAGTGTTGTTTTAGTTCACTTCATTGTTTCTTTTATATTTTTATTTTCTTCCCTAATAAAAAACTGTTATTCCTGCTTCCATATTTTTACCTGACAGCTGCCCTTAATTCCAAATTTGTAACAATTCTGAAAGAAAGGGTCTACATTTTTCCAATTCAGTGGAGGCCCGTGCCTTTCTTAGCAGACACCTGTGTTTCCAAACCAAAACACCTCCTTTCTCTCCTGCCTTCCTTTGCCTGCTATGTTTCTCTCTCAGTGCCTCCTTTGACCCAGGGCAGCTCCCACCAAAGACCCTGTCCTGATTTCATTCCCAATCCACGAGCTACAACAACCATGGGTGAATTTATGAAGGCTGGCAGTGAAATGTCACTGTAGGATCTTGGTCCACTTGGCTTTTGGCTCTTCCATATGAGCTTTGCCTTCAAGGGCAGGTACATCTTTTCCTGGCTGGGAACTGGAATTCCAGCCCCTGGGAGCGTGTGCCATGGATCCCAGAGGGGCATTCCCGAGGCTTCCAGGGTGCTGCTCCTGCTGTGCCTCCCAAGGAGCTGTGCAGGGCAGGGGACAAGGTGCAGCAGCTGTGTTGGTTCTGCAGTGTCACAACAACCACTGGTTCCAGGAGTATCTGCACTTCCAACAGCGGTTCCTGGGTTCCATGATGCCCTGCTGTGTCCCCATGGATATTTGGTGTCATGAAGTTCTTCAGTGTCACAATGGCCACCTCGCTCCATGAGCTTCTGCAGTGTCCAAATGGCCTCCTTGGATGGGCAGTGTTACCATGGACCATTGGCTCCATGCAGCCCTGCTGGGTCACCATGGACTCCTTGGTTCCATGAGATTCTGGGGGTGTCTCCATGGTTTCCTTGGATCCACAGTGTCACAATGGACCGCTGGATCCACATGGCCCTGCTGTGTCACTTTGGCCCCTTGGTTCCATGGGACCCCAGGGTCACAATTGACTCCTTGCTTCCATGTCACACCCTCAGTGCCAAAATGGCCCTTTCGTTCCATTGGTGACAGAAAAGATTTATAGAAACATTGAGCAAATCCTGCTTAACATATCTGGGAAAATCTGTTTGCATTCCAAAGAGAGGTAAAAGGTGAGGTTGGCACCAGCAGCTTCCATCTGCATCAGAGATTCAGGGAAATGACAGGGACAGAGAATTCGGCTAGGAGACTCAGAGAATTCTGCTTCCAGAGATCATTTCTGGTCACACTGTCCCTTGTAGAAAGGTGACACCACTCCAGGCAGCCTGTACTAAACAGGTGGTTCCTGAGTGGGGTTCGTTGTTTAGGAAACCTGCTCAGGCTTTTCCATTCTTTCCTTCCCCAGAGACAAACTTCTCCTGGGCCTGTGTGCAGGCAGAGCCCTGAGGAGAGCAGGTGGGACACGGTGCAATGGGCTGGGACATGGAGCTGCAGAGCTCAGCAACAAGGTTCTGCTGCAGGGCACAGGGATGTCAGTGCCAGGTGGGTGATGTCAGACATGGTGAGGCTGGAGGTGAGGAGCAGCTTGTCCAAACAGGGTCAGCCCTCAAGGGGCTCATCCTTCTAGAAGCCTAGACCTCCTAAGGAGACACTGAGCATCAAGATCACCTGGGGAATGCTTCTATCAGCTCTTCTCTAAACTGGAAAACAAAAAAATATTGCCTTTATAAAAGAAAAAAATTCAGGAGGTGCACTTGGAAATCTTCCTCCTTACAAGAACTCCAAACTGGCTGCAATAGCTGCACAAGCCCTGGAGATTTGCAGACCATTGAAGGAAGACAAAGTGCCCCTGAGGGCTTTCTGTATTTTATGATCCCTATGGTGGATTTGGGGCTGAGTCCAGGAGCCTCAGGCACTGAGAGAAGGCTGAAGAAGCTGCTCAAGGAGTCAGAAGCAAAACTCCAAGTCCCTTCGAGCATCACTGGGCCCCACTGAGGGCAGGGACTGCCAAAGGCTCCCAGGGACTGGTGAGAGCAGATCCTTGAGGCCAGGATTGCAGGGAGCCCAAGGCTCAGAGCAAGGAACTGCAATGCTGAGCAAGGCCTGGGCTGGCTGGGGGAAGCAGAAAGGCCAAGCCCTGAGCCCAGCCTGGCACAGCAGGGCCTGTCCCTCACGGGTGGCTTGGGGCTGTTTGTGGGTCAGGGGGATGTGAGGGGCAGCAAGGACAAATGCCATAAACCTGCAACCCCTGCCATCCTCCTTAGGGAGGGGCAAGGGAGAACCAAAGTGCAGCCCCACCAAGGAAAGTTCCTTCTGTGGGGCCTCCAGAGGTGCTGCCTGAGCCTAGTGACAAAGGCCTGGGTGCCTCTGTCCCTGCCCAGCCCTGCCCAGCCCTGCCCATCTCTCCTATGGGCTGTGCCCCCTGTGCGCGCTGCTCCTCTGCCCTGGCTGGCTGCACTCGCCCATCTCTCTGTGCCCCAGCATTTCTCACCCAGCGTTTCTGTGCCCTCCCTGGGCTCCCTGCACTCAGCGCTGCCGGCTCCTGGCACACAGAGCCAGGCCAGGAGCCCACCCTGCCAAGGGTTTTTGGAGCAGGGCGGTGGCTGCGATGGCTTCTGAGCTCAGCAGCTGCTCCTGGGATGGCTCCATGGAGACCCGGCACAGCAACGCTGCTGTGCATTGTCCTGCTGAGGGTCACACACCGGCGGGGCACATTCCCTGGCTGCAGGACTTGTGCCCGACCCAAGCACTGCTCTTATGGCTCCAGCACTGCTTTCCAGCAGGCACAGGGGAAGGCAAACTGTGTGTAGCTCATGGTATGTTAGAGTGTCTAAAACTTGCTAAGTCACCAGTCTTAGAGGTGACATGCATTTGGAATTTATGAGATGGAGAACAAGATGGAAAAGGGGAGCATAGAAATAAATAGGGGAAAACATTTCAGATTGTTTCTTTTCATTTCCATTTCACTTCTGGAAAGCTGTTTTAGTTTTTCAGGAATCTTCTCCACAGTCCTGTTTGCTCTTCTCAAGAACCCTTCCTGGAAAATGAGGTTGAGCTCCTGTCAAAGGATGTGCCACCAACTGCAGCTTCTCTTGGCTTTCCACACCCTGTGTGCTGCAGGATTCTTGCAGCAGAGCAGGACAAAGGTTTGGAGAAGTTGACAGCTTGTCCTTTCTTTAACTGGTGGACTGGGAAGTTGTGCTGGGGGTAAGGTTTTCATTGTTACTGTTCTAGGCTAAGAAAACAGGAGGTGGTACCAGGAATTTTTAGGAAATACAAACCTGGCTGAATTCAGAGAAAGAATCTCCACAGCCTGCAGCCCAAAGTTTAGAGTTGTGTAATAATAATAATTCCAGCCTGTCAGTGGACATCTTGAAAATTATCTGGAATGTGAAAATGCTCTGATAGAGGGAGTTTGTTTCTGAGTTCAGTGTAGATGATTCCACATCTGGTGCATTGATGCATAAATCAAGAGTACAATCAGTTCCTGATAAGCACTAGAACAAGCTGGACCTCTCAGAGTAGCCGACTGAAAGAATCTGAAAAGGAGAAATGCAGGCAATGACTCGGTGAACCTTGCCTGGAAGAAAGGTGTTTTTCTTCTAATAATTACTAGTCCATTCCCATGGCTTTTGGCTTTATAAACAAGCACATTTCCATCCCGGATTCACCATGAAATGAGAAGCCTGAGCTTGTGGAAGTGCCTGAAAGATGCCCTGTTCCTCTGCAGGGACACTCAGGCTGGAGCAGGAGCCAGAGCCCACTCTGGGGAAGCCTCCTCCGAGCTGGGATTTGTGTCGTGCTGGGAGAGGAGGAGGAGGGGAGAAGGCTGGCACTGTGTGGCAGGAGCAGGAGGTTTGGGCCGCAGGACATTCCGTCTGCGCCGCTGCCCCGCAATGGGCGGCCGTGCCCGGGGCTCTGGGCCTGGCCCCGCGTGCGCTGAGCTCCCTGGGCTGGGCTCAGGCTCCCACTAGGACTGGGCACAGGCTGGGCTCTCACTGTGCTCACCAGCAGGGAAAACACCTCTGGGCATTGACATTTCCTGCTGCTGGGAAGAATAAATGAAGCAAATTGAGAAGTTCTGGTTTCTGTTTCTTTTGGTGGATGTTTAAATTTAGTTCCACACTGCAGAGGCAATTTCTGTAATGGCCTCTGTCAGTTTATTCTATTTCATCAGCACCAGCAACAGGGCTGTGTTCGAGTACTGCAAATGTGACCTGTGTGGCTTTAATTCCCCTCACCTTAGTGCTCAGGAACTGGTGGGCATTCCAGTATCTGCTGATCTTTATGCCTGCAAAAAAAATACTGACTTTGCTGTCATGAAAGCACTGTGGGTAGCACCAACTGAAAGAGGCACTTGCAGTTTTATGGATAAAATTCAGGTGTTAAGTAGCAGGGCAAGAGCAGCTGTGATCTGCAATTCCCAAGGCAAAGGCAGCAGCAGCCTCCTGCTGTCAGCTCAGGGTGAGTAAAACAGCGCTGAAAACAGCGCTGGAACTCGATCCTTCCTTTCCCTGAGGGCTGGCTCGGGGCAGCACAGGCGGGCCCTGGGGAGCCAGGGCTGTGTGCGGGTGCTTGTTGCTCTGCTCCAGAATCCAGCTGGAAAAGCCCTTGGCAGCCGAGGCAGGAGCAGGAGGGAAGGGGCCGGCACTGCTGCTGCTCCTGCCCGGGAGCCGGGCAGGATCGGGACAGGGACGGACACGGCACAGCAAAGGCCGGGGCTGCAGGTGTGTTGGTGCTCAGCGAGCGCCAGCACAGAGCTTCAGCCCGCAGCCAGCCCAGAGCGAAAGGCTGGGAAAGGCTCCATTCCAGCCTTTCTTTGCTCGGCATGGGGAAGGGACTGAAATTAAAGAACAGCAGGGCCCGACCCCTTCTCCTTTGGGAGGAGCCCCACGGCTGGGGCTGTGAGGGGCCATGAGGGGCTGTGAGGGGCCATGAGGGGCCATGAGGGTCTGTGAGGGGCTGTGAGGGGCCAGGCACCTCATGGAACCAAGGGTCCATTGTGACACTGCAAAACCAAGGAGATCATTGCTGACAGTACTGAACCTCATGGAACCAAGGGGCCATTGGCACAGCAAGGCCCTGTGGAACCAAAGGGACCATGGTGGCACTATGGAACCTCATGGTACCACAGGTCCATTGTTACACAGCAGCCACAGCAGGGCCGCAGAACCAAGGAGATCATTGTGACACCACACAACCTCATGGAATCAGGGTGTCCATGTTATGCTACTGAACCTGATGGAACCAAGGGTCCATTGTGACACTGTGGAACCAAGGAGCCTGTTGTTGGCAGTACAAAAGCTCATGTGTCTTGGTTCGACAAGACAGGAGTCTGTGAAAGAGGGCAAAGCCTCCTGTGCAATGGAGAACGGCAAACCCCCCTCCCTCTGAATTACGAGGATCTTTAAATTAAAAGGCTCTCAGGCAAAGATATGGGAGTGGGAGTAACAATTCTTTACTAGGAGAAAACTAGACAACAATTTAAAAAGGCAAATGCAATCGGTACAAACAAAACCAGTGAAAGAAAAAAAAAAAGTCCAGAACCTGCGGGGTGCCAGTATCAGTTCTACTGGGACAATTTGCTTCCCTTGCAGTGGCTGGTGAATCGTAGCTGCAGTGGTGATCTCTAGAAGGGTATAGTTTCCCTCTGAAGATCTGGTGGCAGTGGGGGCCGGTCTTCCTCTGCGCCGGGGTTGCCTCTGAGCTCCGCCGCCGTCGGCTCAACGCGCCGGCTGCTTCGCTGCGAGTGCCGCCGAAGAGAGAGCGAGAGAGAGCTGCTTCCCCAGGAATCCCGCGAAGAGAGAGAGAGAGAGCTGCTTTCCCCGGGAATCCCGCGCAGAGAGAGAGAGAGAGCTGCTTCTCTCGGAGTCCCGCGAAGAAGAGGGAGAGAGCTGCTTCTCCCGGAGTCCCGCGAAGAAGAGGGAGAGAGCTGCTTCTCCCGGAGTCCCGCGAAGAAGAGGGAGAGAGCTGCTTCCCCCCTCTGGGTGGGACCCCCTTCATTGAATCAGTCGAAGGTGTATACACAAACCATTGTCTCTGAGAGAGATAACAAAAAACCTGTCCAACCGGTTCGCCTTCGACAGATGGCAAATGGAATACAAGCTTATCTTACAACCCAGGACATTATCCACCCCTTATTCTATTTCCATCTGCACACCATGAAATCTTACACCCAGTTCTCTCTTAAGACCAAGTTTCCCTGTGGTACACAGCGGGTCTCCCCATCTTCCTGCATTACCCACCAAGTGTAACCAGGTCCTTGAGCAAAGACAATCCCACGAATGGGTTGGTCTTTGCCTGAGGTGGGATTAATCCAAACAGTTTTCCCTAAAATACCTTTCATATGTACTACAGGGACCTTATCTCCATCTACTGCGTGTAAGGGTTCTGACTGAGCAGGGCCAGCTCGATTGACAGACCCCCGGGTGTTGACCATCCAGGTTGCTTTTGCCAGGTTAATTTCCCAGTTTCTAAATGTTCCCCCACCGAGTGCCTTCAGGGTAGTCTTAAGGAGTCCGTTGCACCGTTCAACTTTGCCGGCAGCTGGAGCATGATAGGGAATATGATATATCCATTCGATACCATGTTCTCTGGCCCAGGTGTTGATAAGGCTGTTCTTGAAATGGGTGCCGTTGTCAGACTCAATTCTCTCAGGGGTGCCGTGTCTCCACAGGACTTGTTTTTCCAAGCCTAAGATGGTGTTCCGGGCAGTGGCATGAGGTACAGGGAAAGTCTCCAGCCATCCAGTGGTGGCTTCTACCATGGTCAGCACGTAGCGCTTGCCTTGGCGTGTCTGGGGCAGTGTGATGTAGTCAATCTGCCAGGCCTCCCCATACTTGTACTTGGACCACCGCCCACCATACCATAGGGGCTTCACTCTCTTGGCCTGTTTGATGGCAGCACACGTCTCACAGTCATGGATAACCTGGGAAACACTGTCCATGGTTAGATCCACCCCTCGGTCTCGTGCCCACTTGTAGGTGGCATCTCTGCCCTGATGACCTGAGGCATCATGAGCCCATCGAGCCAGGAACAACTCCCCCTTATGGTGCCAATCTAAGTCTATCTTTGACACCTCTATTTTTGCTGCCTGATCTACCTGCTCGTTGTTTCGGTGCTCCTCATTAGCCCGACTTTTGGGGACATGGGCATCTACATGACGGACTTTCACCGTCAGCTTTTCCACCCGAGAGGCAATGTCTTTCCATATATCAGCAGCCCAGATTGGCTTTCCTCTACGTTGCCAGTTGGCCTTCCTCCACCTTCCCAGCCAGCCCCACAGAGCATTGGCTACCATCCATGAATCAGTATAAAGGTAGAGCTTTGGCCACTTCTCCCTTTCAGCAATGTCCAGAGCCAGCTGAACGGCCTTGAGTTCGGCGAGTTGGCTCGATCCACCTTCTCCTTCGGTAGCTTGTGCAACTTGGCGTGTGGGGCTCCATACGGCTGCTTTCCACTTCCGGTTCATCCCTACAATGCGACAGGAACCATCAGTGAAAAGAGCGTAGCAGGTCTCTTCTGCTGGTAGTTGGTTGTATGGTGGAGCCTCTTCAGCCCTTGTCACTTGTACCTGCTCCTCATCATCAGTGAGACCAAAGTTTTCACCTTCTGGCCAGTTCGTAATTATCTCCAAAATCCCAGGGCGATTCAGGTTTCCAATACGGGCGCGTTGAGTGATGAGGGCAATCCATTTGCTCCATGTGGCATCAGTGGCATGGTGGGTAGTAGGAACCTTTCCTTTAAACATCCACCCCAGCACCGGTAGTCGGGGTGCCAGGAGGAGTTGTGTTTCTGTGCCAATTACCTCCGAGGCGGCTTGAACTCCTTCAAAGGCAGCCAAGATTTCCTTCTCTGTGGGAGTGTAGTTGGCTTCAGACCCTCTGTAACTTCGGCTCCAGAATCCCAGTGGTCGGCCTCGAGTCTCCCCAGGCACTTTCTGCCAAAGGCTCCAGGACAACCCATGGTTCCCGGCTGCAGAGTAGAGCACATTCTTGACCTCTGGTCCCGTTCTGACTGGGCCAAGGGCTACAGCATGAGCGATCTCCTGCTTGATCTGGGTGAAGGCTTGTTGCTGCTCAGGGCCCCAGTGGAAATCATTCTTCTTTCGGGTAACCAGATAAAGAGGGCTCACAATCTGGCTATACTCAGGAATGTGCATTCTCCAGAAACCTATGGCACCCAGGAAAGCTTGTGTTTCCTTTTTGCTGGTTGGTGGGGACATAGCTGTGATCTTGTTGATGACCTCAGTGGGAATCTGGCGCCGTCCATCTTGCCATTTCACTCCCAGGAACTGGATCTCTCGGGCAGGTCCCTTGACTTTGCTCTTCTTGATGGCAAAGCCAGCTTCTAGTAGTATCTGGATGATCCTCTCACCTTTCTCAAACACTTCTGCCGCTGTGCTCCCCCACACAATGATGTCATCAATGTATTGCAGGTGTTCTGGAGCCTCACCCTTTTCCAGTGCAGCCTGGATCAGTCCATGGCAGATGGTGGGGCTGTGTTTCCACCCCTGGGGCAGTCGGTTCCAGGTGTACTGCACGCCCCTCCAGGTGAAAGCAAACTGAGGCCTGCATTCTGCTGCCAGAGGAATGGAGAAAAACGCATTAGCAATATCAATGGTGGCATACCACTTTGCTGCCTTGGTCTCCAGCTCGTACTGGAGTTCCAGCATGTCCGGCACAGCAGCGCTCAGCGGTGGAGTCACTTCATTTAAGCCACGATAGTCCACAGTCAATCTCCATTCTTTGTCAGATTTGCGCACAGGCCAGATGGGGCTGTTGAAGGGTGAGTGGGTTTTGCTGACCACCCCTTGGCTCTCCAGCTCCCGAATCATTTTGTGGATGGGGATCACGGCATCTCGATCCGTCCGATACTGCCGGCGGTGCACTGTCGAGGTCGCAATTGGCACGCGTTGTTCTTCCACCCTTAGGAGTCCTACTGCAGAGGGGTTTTCTGACAGTCCAGGCAAGGTGTTCAATTGCTTAATGTCTTCTGCCTCTACAGCGGCTATTCCAAAAGCCCACCTGAGTCCCTTTGGGTCTTTGTAATATCCGTTCCGGAGGAAGTCTATACCTAGGATACACGGAGCATCTGGGCCAGTCACTATAGGGTGTTTCTTCCACTCCTTCCCAGTCAGGCTCACCTCGGCTTCCACCAGAGTCAATTGTTGTGATCCCCCTGTCACACCAGCAATGGAAACAGGCTCTGCCCCCACATGTCCCGATGGTATCAGAGTACACTGTGCACCAGTATCAACTAAAGCATCATATTTTTGTGGCTCTGATGTGCCAGGCCATCGGATCCACACTGTCCAGAAGATCCGGTTTTCCCGTGCCTCTCCCTGGCTAGAGACAGGGCCCCTCTAACACTGGTTATCATTCCTTCCCTGGGCATACATACTAGAGGTCCCCTCAAAGGGGGTCTGACAGATCGTACCCACAAGCTTGGTCACGGGAGGTTGAGGCTACCTTCACTTTGGTGGAACTCCCCCGGTTAGAGTTTCCCTCCTTGAGTTGACGGACCCGTGCTGCCAGGACAGAAGTGGGTTTCCCATCCCACCTCCCCATGTCTTCCCCATGGTCACGCAGGAAGAACCACAGATTAGCCCTTGGGGTGTACCCTCTCTCTCTAGCTGGGGATTGTTGGGTGCTGATTCTGGGGCCTGTGACTCTCACGGGTGCTGTATTAACCTTCCTTATCTCCTCCCTCATCTCCTCTTTAAACTCCTTAATCACAGCTGAGATATGAGCCTGCATTGGGCCATTAATCATACTCTCATAATTCCTAAGTTTGTTGGCAACAGAACCTATTGTCTCCCGGTGGGTGTCAGCATTGATCGTTGCAATGAAGGTGGCGTATTGAGATGGCCCAAGATTTGCCAGACTCCACAGCATTTGTCCCGTACACCTGACCTTGTCAGGATCATTATTGTGTCGTCCATCCCTCCCAAAGAGTACCTCCAATACTGCCACTTCCCTCAGCTGTTGGATCCCTTCCTCGAGGGTCTTCCAGCGCATTCTATGATGGTGCTCTTGCATTCTCTCTCTGTGGATAAACCTCTCCCTGACACTCATTAAGAGCCGCTCCCAGAGAGAAAGGGACCCTGGTTCCCTTACAAAAACCTGATTTATACCTGAGTCCTGGGTCAAGGGTCCCAAGTTCCTTGCCTCACCACCGTCCAGCTGCACGCCTGTACCCATAAGATCCCAAACCCGGAGTAGCCAGGTAGCATAAGCCTCACGCCCTCGTCGCACAATGTCTTTATGCAGATTGCGAAGACTTTCGTACGTCAGGGACTCGGTGATGATAGCAATCTCTGGCTCCCCTGTGGGTTGTGAGGTTCCTCCATTCCTGTCCCTATCTGCAGGGTGCTCTGCTTTCACCTTAGACTTCCTTGTTTCTACCGGGGCCACTGCTGCTGACCGTGACTGCCTTTGTGGTTCAGCTGGAACCTGGACAGTTGTAACATCTGTGGGTTCCACAGCTGTACTATTAGACTGTCCCTCCTCAAGGCAAAGGGCCGGTTTCTCACCAGCTGGGGAAATGCACTCCTTCAGCATCTCTCGTATCTCCTTAACCAGAACCCTCACCCAATCTGGGCGGTTCATTTCTGAGGTGGGCTGTGGGGCAGGGTCAGGCTCTGGAGCAGCAGCATCTCGAGTCTGTGGTGTAGGTGTGAGGGTAGTTATCCAGGTTAATCTTCCCTTATCTCTGAATGCTAAATATAACAGGACTATCAGCAACACCACCCATTGTATGGTATCATTAGCACTTATAAAGGATCTTAACCCTTTGAGAACTGGTGGAGCAGACCCAAAAAGATGGTTAAAAGGTTGAGAGAAAGTTTGCCCAGGTGCTATTTCCTCGCAGTAGGTACCGTTATTAAAGTAACCCCAAAAACATACAGTTAACGTGTGATAGCTATGAATCCATGTACCTGCCTTCCAGAGGAAATTAACGATCCATGAATTCCTCACCCAATTAACCCAGAAGCCAAACTTGATAACAGACACCGTAGCCTTAGTTATAGGACCCATTTTTAGATAAGGGTCTGCAAATGGGAAAAGTATAGCTACGATCACATGCCACCCAAACCAAGGTAAACTAGACCACATGGTGATGCTGAAGATGTTTTTACACACAACAAAACCAAATTACTTAAGAACTGTTAATCCTTTTTCCCTCTCAATGCCCTCGGGCCCCACGTTGGGCGCCAAATTCTGTCTTGGTTCGACAAGACAGGAGTCTGTGAAAGAGGGCAAAGCCTCCTGTGCAATGGAGAACGGCAAACCCCCCTCCCTCTGAATTACGAGGATCTTTAAATTAAAAGGCTCTCAGGCAAAGATATGGGAGTGGGAGTAACAATTCTTTACTAGGAGAAAACTAGACAACAATTTAAAAAGGCAAATGCAATCGGTACAAACAAAACCAGTGAAAGAAAAAAAAAAAGTCCAGAACCTGCGGGGTGCCAGTATCAGTTCTACTGGGACAATTTGCTTCCCTTGCAGTGGCTGGTGAATCGTAGCTGCAGTGGTGATCTCTAGAAGGGTATAGTTTCCCTCTGAAGATCTGGTGGCAGTGGGGGCCGGTCTTCCTCTGCGCCGGGGTTGCCTCTGAGCTCCGCCGCCGTCGGCTCAACGCGCCGGCTGCTTCGCTGCGAGTGCCGCCGAAGAGAGAGCGAGAGAGAGCTGCTTCCCCAGGAATCCCGCGAAGAGAGAGAGAGAGAGCTGCTTTCCCCGGGAATCCCGCGCAGAGAGAGAGAGAGAGCTGCTTCTCTCGGAGTCCCGCGAAGAAGAGGGAGAGAGCTGCTTCTCCCGGAGTCCCGCGAAGAAGAGGGAGAGAGCTGCTTCTCCCGGAGTCCCGCGAAGAAGAGGGAGAGAGCTGCTTCCCCCCTCTGGGTGGGACCCCCTTCATTGAATCAGTCGAAGGTGTATACACAAACCATTGTCTCTGAGAGAGATAACAAAAAACCTGTCCAACCGGTTCGCCTTCGACAGATGGCAAATGGAATACAAGCTTATCTTACAACCCAGGACATCATGGAACCAAAAGTTCATTGTGGGGACTCATGGAACCATGGAGACCATTATGTGACGTGGGCGGTGGGGAAAAAGGCACACAATCAATATGATTGATAGCAAGCTCCAACTTTAATCAAAAAGCCACTTAGCTTATATAGGTATTCTACAAGCATAATCAGCAGTAAGCTCTCATTAGTTAATTTACAAAGGTCTTTGTTTTATTTCTCCTATGTGCAGTTACAACTGCAGCTAAGTTTCTCAAGGTAAATTCTCATCTCTAAGTCACATCTTCCAAGGACATTTCATCTTTGTTGAACATGTCTTACAGCCTGTTCTTGTACAAGCATATCTTCAAGGCTATGCCTGTCCTTATTATCTCATTCCTAGACCTTGTACAGAATGCGGTTTCCCAGGCCTAGACACAGAACCTGGTTCCCAAGCTCTGTTCCCGGGTCAGACACAGCCTGATTCTGGAGTCTTAAACAGAGGTTTTTCGAAACAAGTATTCCATAGACTCATGGCCTTGTTCCAACAACCATTCTCCAAAAATTATGACATTTCATGACTCACTAGAACCAAAGGGGCCATTGTGATACTGTATAACCGAGGGGTCATTGTAGCATGGCATGGTCTCATGGAATCAAGGGGATCACAGTGACAATGTGGGGCTCCATAAGGGGCCATGGGGCTCCATAAGGGGCTGTGGGGCACCATGAGACCACGGGGCCATTCTGACTGTGGAACCAAGGACACCATTGTTACACTATGGGGCATCATGGTACCAAGGACATTGTGAACCAGTGGGTGAACCCACAGAGACTATGGTGACACTTTAAGGGCCATTGTGGAACTGCAGGGCCTCATGGAACCAATGAGACCATTGCAACATGGCCCAGCCTCATGGGAGCAGGGGGCATTGTGACACTGTGGGGCCTTGCAGAACTGAGGGGCCGTGGTGACCCTGTGTGGCACCATGGAACCCAGGAGAGCTCTGTGACACCTCTCCCTTGCTTGTCCCTTGCTTTCATCTCTGCCTTGAGCATTATGCTCTACTTGGGGACACTTTCTCAGTAGTTTTCCTCAGTGGGACCCATTAAAAGTCCATGAAACTTCAATGTTTCAATCTCAATTTGAGTTCTTGAGAAGTTTTTTGAACACACTCTCTGGGAATGAGACTAATGAAAACAACAGCAGCCCCTGAGAGGTTCATTAAGGTCCTTGTGCTGCGTCTGTGCTGCTGAGCTGGGCCGGGCTCCTGGCACAGAGGGTGATCCTGGTAACCAAGCAGAGCTTCAAAAGCACATTTCTCTTGCTGAGCAGCTCTTCTGTCAGCCCAGCAGGGCTGGGGCACTGCCTGCAGCCAGCGTGGGCACAGCACAGAGGCACAGAGAGCTTCAATCAGTCAGGGCTGGGAAGGGGCTGAGAAGTGCCTGGGGCAGAATCACTGACAGCCCTTGGCACAGGAACCTCTGGCTGCAGGACAATGCAGCTGCAGCTCCTGGAGAGATCTCCTAAAGCTGGAACATCCCAATGCCCACAGACCCTGTGAGTACAACTCTGAGTATTTCTGGTGCAGGGCAGGTGAAATGCTCATGTAGCTCTGACATGCTGAGGGCTTCTGATCAGTCACAGAATATTTCCAAGACAAGGATATTGATAAAAATGAAGAAATTCCCAAAGAGTTTCTATTCAGTTTCCTACTATTGCAAAATGTCAGAGAGGGAGGAATAAATATCAGCGGTTGATTATGAATTTTGACAAGTTCCTGAGATATCTGAACTGTTACCTTTAGTGATCAGTAGGTTCACAGGAGATCCCTATTGTGCTTTCAGCCACTGTGCCCATGGACAGCAGCAGCATCACCTTTGCTGGCCCCATCAGGCTCAGTCTGCGCTGTCCTTTCTCCAAGCTGCAAACAGAACCTGTCCCCAGCCAGTGCCCTGCAAACTGGCAGGGTTCTGTCAGGCCAAGGAGAGTGCACAGAGATTTGGGGTCTGGGAGTGCAGGCAGGGAGAGATCAGGCACAGGGAAACACCTGCAGGAGGAAAATCTCCAGGAAGCAGAGAGAAGATCAGGGAAGGAGAGAAAAGA